>NC_090381.1:93398422-93688172 GCF_036365525.1 Heterodontus francisci | reverse complement strand
TTGTCTCTCTCTCTCTGTGTGTCTGTCTCTCTCTCTCTCTCTGTGTGTCTGTCTCTGTGTGTCTCATTTCTAGCACGTCTATTTAGTCAATGAACTGGCTGCTTACTAATTTTAGCTACTCGATTAACATGATGCTTCCCCAAGCTCCAATAAATGTGTGATCATAATAGTTTTAGCATCATCATGGAAAAGGACAAAGGTACAACAGGAGTACAAGTTCTAAATTGGGGGAAGGCAAATTTTACCAAGCTGAGAGGTGATCTCGTGAAAGTGGACTGGATATAGCTACTTGAAGGAAATTCAGTGGGAGGCATTCAGAAGCGATATTCTACAGGCACAGTGTAGGCATGACCCCACAAAGATGAAGGGCGGTACGGCCAATTCTAGAGTCCCCTATTTATCTAGAAGCTTACAGGGTAAGTTAAAGCAGAAAAAGAAAGCTTATAGTCACAAAAATCTTAATACTTTAGAAAGCCTAGAGGGGTATACAAAGTGCAGGGGTGAAGTAAAAAAGGAAATTAGAAAAGCAAAGAGAGGACATGAAAAATTCTTAGGTAAAATCAAGGAAAACCTGAAGATGTTTTATCGGTACATTAAGAGCAAGAGGATAACTAAGAACAGGGTAGGGCCTATCAGAGACATACAAGGGAACTTATGCATGGATGCAGAAGATGTGGGAAGGGTTCTTAGTGAGATTTTGTCTCTGCCCTCACAAAGGAGAGGGATGATGCAGACATTGTAGTAAAAGAGGAGTATGAAATATTAGATATGATGAGCATAATGAGCGAGGCAGTACTAAAGGGTCTAACATCCTTGGAAGTGGATAAATCGCCAGGGCCAGATGGATTGCATCCCAGGTTGTCAAAGGAAGCCAGGGAGGAAATAGCGGATGCGCTGAGGATCATCTTCAAATCCTCACTGGATATGGGCGAGGTGCCAGAGGATTGGAGGTCTGCGAGCGTTATACCATTGTTTAAAAAGGGTGCGAGGGATAGGCAAAATAAATATAGGCCAGTCAGTATGACCTCGGTGGTGGGTAAATTATGAGAATCAGTTCTGAGAGATAGGATAGACTGCCACTTAGAAAGGCATGGATTAATCAGGGATAGTCAGCATGGATTTGTTAAGGCAAGGTCATGTCTTACTAACTTGATTGAGTTTTTTGAGGAAGTAACTCAGAGGATTGATGAGGGTAGTGCAGTGGCTGTGTTCTACATTAATTTTAGTAAGGCATTTGACAAGGTCCCGCATGGCAGACTGGTCAGTAAAATGAAAGCCCATGGGATACAGGGGAATGTGGCAGGTTGGATCCAAAATTGTCTCATGACAGGAAACAAAGGGTAGTAGTCGACGGATGTTTTTGCGAATGGAAAGCGGTTTCCAGTGGCTTTCCACAGGGCTTAGTGTTGGGTCCCTTTCTGTTTGTGGTATATATTAATGGTTTGGACCTAAATGTGGGAGGCATGATTGGGAAATTTGCTGATGACACAAAAATTGGTTGTGTAGTTGATAGTGAAGAGGATAGCTGTAGACTCCAGAATGATATCAATGGTTTGGTTGAGTGGGTGGAAAAGTGGCAAATGGAATTCAGTTTGGAGAAGTGTGAGGCATTGCATTTGGGGAGGGCAAATAAAGCAAGGGAATACACAATAAACAGGAGGATATTGAGAGGGGTAGAAGAAGTGAGAGACGCTTGAGTGCATGTCCACAGGTCCCTGAAGGTGGCGGGACAGGTAGATAGAGTGAAGAAGGAGGCATATGGTGTGCTTTCCTTTATTGGTCGAGGTATAGAATATAAACGCAGGGATGTGATGCTGAAACTGTATAAAACGCTGGTTAGGCCACAGCTGGACTATTGCGTACAGTTCTGGTCACCACATTATAGGAAAGGCATAATTGCTGTGGAGAGAGTACAGAGGTGATTTACAAGAATGTTGCCAGGGCTTGAAAGTTGCAGCTATGAGGAAAGATTGGACAGGCTAGAGTTGTTTTCCTTAGAACAGAGGAGGCTGAGGGGTGACTTAATTGAGGTGTACAAAATTATGAGGGGCCTAGATAAAGTAGACAGGAAGCTCCTGTTTTCCTTTAGCAGAGAGGTCAATTACCAGGGGACACAGATTTAAGGTAATTGGTAGAAGGTGGTGGGTGTCTGGAATTCACTGCCAGGAATGGTGGTGGAGGCAGAAACCGTCAACTCATTTAATAGGTACCTGAACATGCACCTGAATTGCTGTAGCCTGCAAGGCTGTGGAACAGGTGCTGGAAGGTGGGATTAGATTGGGCGGCTAGTTTTTCCGGCCGGCGCGGACACAATGGGCTGAATAGCCTCCTTCTGTGCTGTAATTTTTCTCTGGTTCTATGGATAAATTGTGAATAGCTTTAACTTGCTGTGCAGTCCTCAAAAGATGTAGATCCTTTCATGAATTTCTGTATATTCTATGCACAGATGTATTAGAGTTGCTTTTACTACAATAAATAGCAGTGTTGAGTTATAGTAATCCTTTGCAACGCTTCTCTTCACTACCTGCCCCCCACCCAAAAAAAAACCTGGCCTTTTCCCTATCAAATAGTGAACCCTGAGAACAATGAACAATACACAAGTGATTTTTCTTTAAATGTAGCCTTTTTAAAATGTCTCCACCCTCCCCTTCTAGCTATAACTAATTTCCATTTACCTCCATTTTCCCTACCTACACCAGGGAGATGGGGGAAAAGTGAAAATAGCTGATCACAGTAGAGGAATAGAATGCACCTGGGTGTGCAAGCTAAATGGAAAAACAAAACTGGAGGATGTCCAAAGTGAAGAGGCAGGAAGCTTTTGCACTCCATTACTTTTACTTTTTAAGTTCTATAAAGATTATGTTGTGCCAAAATATCGCCCTTTTGGCTGCATGTAAATGCAAACAATGGATGTCTTTAATATTTATGCTCTGGTTCAAAATGCAGCTTGAAGGACATAACATCTTTTACAGTATATAGATCTATATATATTTTGTACTTATTTTTAAGTTGGGAATTTACAGGAAGTAATCTTGTCTATGAGCCTTAAATGAAATAATCTGCATGCATGAGTGAAAATGACACTCCATGCTCAATGCGAGTCAGTGTAGAATTATTTTTTTAATTGATTATATACCACACAAATAAGGGCCTAATTTTATACAGTGATTAGTAATGGCATATCTATCCTATTAAATTCATGTTCAACCTTTATATCCTGTCATCAAAGCTTTCTATTTACAGTCTCTTGGGCAATGAATTTTGACAGGTCAGAACAAGCAGACTTGTATGCTGTCCTGTGTATGTTATGTTGTATATCTGAGGGGTGGTGGAGGTGGCGAGGTATAGGAGAGTCTCTGTGTACTGTTTGTCCAGATAATATACCAAAATTGTCCAATGAAATGTACTGTGCTCAATTTACTGGATGAGGCAGTACTTTTTTGATACCAAATTAGATCTCACAACTCACTTATTACTTGGAAACACATACTATCTTTGTCCTAAATGACCTCTTGGAGCTTACAGTTCAGGCACTTGTGTAACATTGATTGTGAGGGCAATTTTGTAGGAACAGATAGTGAGGCAATATGCCTTGTAGGGTTTTAGTTATAGGCTGTAACCTGTAATACATTAATATTGACTCCTTGCTCAAAGCATTACTGCTTTTGAATGTAATTTTATACTCCCCACTGCACTATTTACTATACCACCCATCTTTTTCCTTCCAGCCCTACCTTGAAACCCAAAAATGTAAACGTGCCTCTGCACAGCTCTAGTTTAGATAAGCTAACTCAGTATTGGGGAGGAATTGAAGTTGGGATGATCTTGGTTTGTGTTAACCAACTGAGCCATTAGCAGATCTCACTCCTGAACAAGTACACAGTGGTGGTAGCAGAATGTTCATAACTAAAGCAGAAGTGGTACTTTTGGAAAAAAATATCAGTTACAATAAATCCGCTTGGAGGGTATGATTTGTTTTGAAGTTTGTCTGTTTGTCGGTAGTGGGGTGAACTGCATGAAATGTACCTACAGTATGTTTGAAACTGGAAAAGGGGAAATTCTCAATCAGAATGAAGTTGTGAGTGTGGCTTTTGCTTGTAATTCACTCCAACTATATTATTCTGTGCTATGGAGATGTACAGTATCCAAAGTTATACTGTGGACAGGCAGTTAATTTAAGTACTACAGGTTGCTTTAGTTTTCCATTTAAGGTATTAAAGTGTGTTTCTGATCATCTTTTCCATTTGAGGTTGTTTCTAGTTACAGCTGCTTTATCTGGCTATTTACAGGTATTAAGTGATCCAGTAACTCGCACATTGCAGTGTTGGACTGTTGACCTCGAGATCAGGGTTCAAATCTCAATTTGTCAGCTGAGGGTCAGTCGATAGCACGCTTGCCTCTGAGTCAGAGGTTGTGGATAGAAGTCCCACTCCAGGACGTGAACACAAACATCAAAAAATAGTTCACATTCCAGTGCAACATTGAGGGAATGCTGCACTGTAAGGTGCCGTCTTTCAGATGTGGCATTAAACAGAGGCCCGTCTGTGCTGTCCGCTGGATGGAGTCATACCTAGCACAAAGGAAGGTAATTGTGGTTGTTGGAGGTCAATCATCTCAGCCCCAGGACATCACTGCAGGAGTTCCTCAGGGTAGTGTCCTAGGCCCAACCATCTTCAGTTGCTTCATCAATAACTTTCCTTCAATCATAAGGTCAGATATTAAGGGATATGGGCCAAAGGCCGGTATATGGAGTTAGGCCGCGGATCAGCCATGATCTCATTGAATGGCGGGACAGGCTCGAGGGGCTGAATGGCCTACTCCTGTTCCTATCTTCCTATGTTCCTATGAGGGTGTTCGCTGATTGCACAATGTTCAGCACCATTCACGACTCCTCAGATACTGAAGCAGTCTGTGTAGAAATGTAGCAAGACTGGGACTATATTCGGGCTTGGGCTGATAAGTGGCAAGTAACATTCACGCCTACTTCCATTTCCTCAATATCGTCTGCCATTGCCCTCCGTTTAGCTGCTGTTGAAACCCCCAGACTCAACTTTCAATGATCTGTGTAAACTTTGGATCACCAAAGCTCTGTTGCCTATGTCCTAACTCCGTCCAAGTCCCATCCACTCAGCACTCCTGTGCTTACTGGCCTCAGATGAAAACCTCTCATCCTTGTATTCAAATACCTCCATGGGCCCAACCACCACTCCAGCCCTACAATCCTCAGAGATGGCTGCACTCTTCCAATTCTGCCCTTTTGTGCTTTCCCAATTTCCATCATCCCACCACCAGTGACTGTGCCTGCCTTCAGCTGTGTAGGCACTAAGCTCTGAAATTCCA
Source organism: Heterodontus francisci (assembly GCF_036365525.1). Classification (NCBI taxonomy): domain Eukaryota; kingdom Metazoa; phylum Chordata; class Chondrichthyes; order Heterodontiformes; family Heterodontidae; genus Heterodontus; species Heterodontus francisci. Next base: position 93,682,832 of record NC_090381.1, on the reverse strand, counting down.
TTTGTAAACCTCTTCGCCCCTCTTCTACTCCCTCCTCCTTTAAGAGGCTCCATACAACCTGTCTCTTCGACCAAGCTTTATGTGGCTCATTGTCAAATTTGTCTGCTAACACTCCTGTCAAGTCCCTTGGGATGTTCTACCATATTAAAGACGCTATGTATGTATTAACCAGAAACTGAACTGGAGTAGCCCTAGAAATACCATGACTACAAGAGCAGGTCAGAGGCTATGAATCCTGAGGCGAGTAACTCTTCTCCCCAGAGCCTGTCCACCATCTACAAGGCACAAGTCAGGAGTATGATGGAATACTGTCCACTTGCCTGGCTGGGTGCAGCTCCAACAACACTCAAGAAACTCGACACTATCCAGGACAAAGCAGCCTGCTTGATTGGCACCCCATCCGCAAACATTCACACTCTCCACCACGATGCACAGTGGCAGCAGTGTGTACCATCTACAAGATGCACTGCAGCAACTCACCAAGGCTCCTAAGACAGCACCTTCCAAACCCACAACCTTTACCACCTAGAAGGACAAAGGCAGCAAATGCATGGGAACATCACCACCTGTAAGTTCCCCTCCAAGCAGCACATCATCCTGACTTGGAATTATATCACCTTCACTGCCGCTGGGTCAAAATCCTGGAACTCCCTTCCTAACAGCACCGTGGTTTACCCACACCACATGATCTGCAGTAATTCAAGAAGGCAGCTCACCACCACCTTCTCAAGGGCAATTAGGGATGGGCAATAAATGCTGTCCTAGCAAGCGATGCCCACATCCAATGAACGAATAAAAAACAAACTTGTGTAGTGAAGTCAGATTTAGTGATGTAAGTGGTGGGAACTGACTTTTGCATACAGGTCTTCCAGAATTTGAGGTAACGAATGGCAGGCCTGTTGGAGACTGTACCATGTATATTTTCCCATCCCCATTTTGTACATAATGCAAGGGATAAACAGGAGATAGCAGCAATACATGGGAATGGGGGGTGGTGGCAAAAAATTGGAATAATTAATAAACTGATTTTAAAAGTATTTGATAATTTTGAAAGATAGATAGCTATATTCCCATTATTAGGTTTTTTGAGTAGTCCTGAAGATGTATAGATAAATGGAAATTTAAACCAAAGTTTTTATTCGATTGTAAATGAACAGTGCATCATCAAACTTACTCTCAGCCACAGTGACTGATGTGCTATAATTAGCTCCAGGTTCCCGGTCCTAATCAGTACCTGTGATCCATGTTTGAAGCCAACGCATATGAATTATTGTTCTCCGGAAAGCCAGTTGGAGAAGGATAGTACCGGAGCCAGTCTTTAATCAATCTCGCATTTATTTACAGAATCAGCATACACCTCCTAATTCAACCACACCACAGTGTCACTAAGTCTTTATATGTGCTCAAGTGAAGCCACAGTTCATGCCCACCACTTGCACACAATTAAACACAATTAATATACAAGTAACATGAATGTCAGACGAGGGCAGGTTTGGACTTGGTTGTACAGTCTCCTACACCTGCTGACACTCATCAAAGCTTGGCCAGTGACGCCCACATCCCATGAATGAATAAAAAAAAAAGTGAGATCAGTTGTCATTGTATTTCGTATGGAATTAATACTTTCAGTAGAGAACAAGTGAAATTGGGGAGGAGAAGAATCCCATAAATTTCAGTCAATAATTGAGTGTTGACGTGTGGAAATTTGTGTTATTGCATTGGTCAGTATTTATTCTGTGAAATTGCAACATTCTCAATATCTTCATTGCTCACTTGTTGCCATAAACACTACTGCATAGTCATTACTGCAGTAAAAATGCTGCATTGAGCTATCCATGTATTGTTTCCTGGTACAGATTAGGAATGTAGGAAAAGGAGAAGTCTCTAGTGATGTAACTGTAGGTCTCTGCCAATATGTTGTGAAGTTATTTGTAAGTGTTCTGGCTATGTTAACTCATTGCAACTGCCTCAGAGCTAACTTTTAATTTCCCATCCATTAGTCTTTTGCTATTACAAATCTACCACGGCTAAGGGGCCAGGTTGGAGATCTTCTCTGAGACCCTGGCTCACTCTTGGGAAATGCACAAGTGTATAGCCGCTTAATATTACTGGCCTTCTAATGTGTACTTTTCTTTTTTTCTGTTCCCCTTTTTCCTCTTTGGAAAAGTATGTGGCCTCCTATTGACTTTCCTGTGCTCTGCATCTCAGCGCTCTAGTACAGTGTGGGGCACTTTTTTTAATATACTTAGTACTTGCACTTCAAATAGGGTTGTAAAACTGCGTCCAACCACAAGTTGGGGACATGGGGGTAATTTTCAGATTTGAAAGGTTACATACCCATGCAAAAATATTTGAGGGAGAGAAGGGGCACATTGTCCTTATCCATTGGCCTCGGTGGTTGAGTTTTTGAACAGTTTTCCCTCTCCGTTCATAATGTGGGAAAATTCTGCATGACAACATCAAATTGCATTTATATAGCATCTTTAATGTAGTAAAATGTCCCAAGTTGTTTCACAGAAACATTATCAAATAAAATTTGACATTGAAGAGTGTCAACAGAAGGAGATATTAGGACAGATGACGGAAAGTATGGTCGAAGATGTTGGTTTTAAGGAGAGCCTTAAAGGCGAAGAGAGTGCTAGAGAGGCAGCGAAGTTTAGGGAGTGAATTCCAGAGCTGAGCCCAAGCAGCCAAAGGCACTTGTGGTGGAGTGATTAAAATAGCTGCAGAAGAGGCTTTGGACGGATTTGAAAATGAGGATCAGAATTTTAAAGTTGAGGCATTGCCAAACTGGATGGCAGTGTATGTCAGCGAGCATGGGGGTGATTGGTGAGCAGGACCTGGTGCAAGTTAGGATGGTGTTTCCAATGACCTCAAGTTTGTGGGGTGGAAGATGGGAGGCTGATGAGAGCATTGTCAAGTCCAGAGTTAACAAAGGCCAGGCTGAGGGTTTCAGCAGCAGATGACTGAGGCAGCAATGGAGTTGGGCAATATTTCAGAGGTGGAAGTAGGTGGTCTTGGTGATGGATGAGATATGTGGTCGGAAGCTCATCTTCAGGTCAAATATAATGCCAAGATTGCGAACAGCGAAGCAGTATTTCCTGCAGTTGAGACTGTGATTATCTTTGTTGTGACTCATTTTTGAATATAGAATTAATTAGTGTGACTGTTCTTAGCTGTTTCATCAACCATGTGCCTCACTAAATGAGAAAATGTTCTTTGGGAAGGCCACTTCAGCATTCTGATCCTATATATGTATTGGGGCCTCAGACCATTCGTGAAGAACGTGTCAACAGAATGTTCATTCCTGATGTGATCAGTGTTCTTTGAATTTCAGTAGTTTTTGAAGTTTTGATGTTTGCACCTCAAATTGCCATTTGATTTCCTAATCTCGGCTGAACCGCTGTCGCTCTTTGTTCTTAAGGTAGAAAAATGAGAAGGGGAAATTAACCCCTCTTTTCATGCACCTACTTGCATTGATAAAGGTCTAAAACTGACAGAAGTTTGGACTGTCCAGTTGGAGGCTACATGAATGATTTGGGCAGAGAGAGAAGAGGGGTGAACAAAAGAAAACTGAGTCAAGGTAAACAAAAAATTGGAATGTTAAAAAACCTGACTGCTGGTTTTCCCAGTTTGAATTCCAGAAGGATTGTTTGGCCTTTTAGAGCAGGGGCTGCTTTGAGGATGAAAATCCTGAATGATGTTCTACATAATTCATTTATCTCTCATTAGATTGATTTTTGAATGAGGAAATGTTGAGGTATTGATGGATATTGCCACAAAGACAGTGCTGCATTCCTAACCAATGCAACAACATGTGGCAAAGGGGATAGCAAATGATCTCCTTTTCCCTTTCGTTCCCTCCAATTATTTTTTTCCGATGTGACATTGCCAAACCATTGTCCAATCACTGGCCAATTTAAAGATGAGCATATCAATGAGGACATTTGTTTTAGAGATGGGAAGAGAAAATGATCTAAAACTTCAAATTTGTCCTTGAAGATTTTTTTTATATCTAGCATTATGTTGATCGTCACATGTTTTTATATTCAAAGTGCTTCACTGCACTATTATTTGTGCTTCAATCTGCAATTTAAAAAAAGGAACTTTTGGCTCATCTCTGCTAAACTTGCTTTGCAAGGGGCTGAATTAGTTACTCTAGTTACAATTAGTAATTACAGCTCTACAAGCTGTTTTGTAACTTTACAAATGCTGTGTGCCTGGGTGTAGTAAAAGGCAATAGGAAGATAGGAACAGGAGTCGGCCGTTTAGTCTTTGGAACCTGTTGCACCATTCAGTGTGATCATGGATGAACTGTGACCTAACTTCACATATCCCATATCCCTTAATACCTTTGGTTAATATAAATCTATCAATCTCCGTTTCAAATTTAACAATTGATCCAGCATCAACTGCTGTTGGCAGAAGAGAGTTCCAAACTTCTGCCACCCTTTGTGTGTGGAAGTGTTTCATAATTTTACTCCTGAAAGGTCTGGCTCTAATTTTTAAACTTTACCCCCTAGTCCTAGACTCCCCAACCAACGGAAATTATTTCTGTCTATCCTGTCTGTTCCCCTTAATATCTTGAAACTTTGATCAATAGTTGTGTCTGACTAACTTCATTTGAATTTTCTGAGGAAGTAACAAGGAGGGTCAATGAGGGTAGCTTATTTACTGTAGTCGACATGGAGTTTAGCAAGGCTTTTGACGAGGTCCCATGTGACAAACTATCAGCAAAAGCTCATGGGATCCAAGGGAAAGTGGCAAATTGGATCCAAAATTGGCTCAGTGGCAGGAAGCAAAGGGTTATGGTCAGCGGGTGTTTTTATGACTGGAAGGCTGTTTCCAATAGTGTTGTGTAGGGCTCAGTACTGGGTCCCTTGCTGTTCATGGTATATGATGTCAATGATTTAGACTTAAATGTAGGGGGCACAATTAAGAAGTTTTCAGATGATATGAAAATTGGCCGTGTGGTTGATGGAGAGGAAGAAAGTTGTAGACTGCTGGAAGATATCAATGAACTGATGGGCAGAAAAGTGACAATTGGAGTTCAGTCGGGAGGAGTGTGAGGTAATGCATTTGGGGAGAACAAGCAAAGCAAGGGAATACACAAATGCTCGGATTCAGAAAAGTCTAGAGGAATAGAGAAACCTTGGAGAACATATCTACAGATGCTTGAAGGTAGCAGGACAGGTAGATCAGGCGATCAAGAAGGCACATAGCAGGGTTGTCCAACATCCGGCCCGTGGACCAGGATCCGGTCTGCCAAATGTTTGCATTCGGCCCATGATTGTAAACTGTTGCCAGGGCCGTTTCTCATCCTCATTGTGACTGGAGATGAGAAATTTCCCTTCGTCAGTCTGGCTTTTAAACTATTGTGCTCAGTTTCACAGGTGACAACTGCTGACTCTCTCTCAGTTGTGGAGAGTGGAACGCTCTTTTAAAGTTCTTTTAAAAGTCAGTTTAAAAAAAAAAGTTGTCCGTTTCGCAGGTGACAGCTGTTGACATCGAGGACAGCCGTTTCCCACCAGACTCTGGGTTTTCCGGCAGGTTCTGACTTTTTTTTTAGGAAAGGCTACCCGCAGCATAAACAAAGTACTTCCTCGTATTCCCCCTGCATCTTTTGCACAAAACATTCAAGTTGTCCCCTAGACCTAGAAGGGAGGGGGTAGGGAAGAGAGAATGACACACGGACACACATACACCCCCCCCAGAGTGCGGGGAGAGGGGGAAGAGAAATCAAGACCTCTCCTGAAAGGTTGCCACCTATCCAGAATACTCTGCATCGCTACATCAAGTATGTGGACAGAGATTGACTACTTATTAAAGCAAAAACAATGCCAGGTATGTCACTAAATCAGTTTTCAATATAGTGATGCAAACGAAAGTCAATAAATTAGTCTTCCCATTTAAAGTTTCTTCACAAAAATGCACATTTCTTGTTTTTATTAGTAAGATAAATTTCTAATGCCTTTATCTTTTGAAATTTGCTCCTTGGCACCTTGGTCCAAGCAGAAATCTCAATGCTCAAAAAGGTTGGGCAACCTTGGCATATAGGATACTTTCCTTTATTGGCCGAGGCCTAGAGCATAAGAGCAGGGAGGTTGAGCTAGAACTATATGAAGCTATAGTTAGACCGCAGCTGAAGTACTGCATACAGTTCTGGTCACCGTATTACAGGAAAGATGTCATCAGACTGGAAAGGGTACAGAAGAGATTAACACAGATGTTGCCAGGAATGGAGAACTTTTGCTATGAGGAAAGATTGGATAGGCTGGTTTTAATTTCTTAGCAGAAGAGGCTAAAGGGAGAATTAATTGTTGTGTATAAAATTGAAGGGCCAACATAGAGTGGTTAGCAAGGACCTATTTCTGTTAGGGAAGTCAAAAACCGGGGGCATAGATTTAAGGTAATTGGCAGAAGGATTAGAGGAGAGTCGAGGAGGAATTCTTTCCTTCAGAAGGTAATGGGGATCTAGAAGTCACTGCCTGAAAGGGTGGTAGAGCCAGAAATGCTCATTGCATTTAAAAAAAAACTTGGATATGTACTTGAGGTTCTGTAACCTACAGGACAGTGGGCTGAGAGCTAGAAGGCGGGATTAGATTGGATAGCTCTTTTTCAACTGGCAGGCACACGATGGGCCAAATTGCCTCCTTTAGTGCTGTAAATCTTTCTATGTTTCTTAATCACCCTTTTACCTTCTAAATTCCAGGGAATACAATTGTAAGAAAAAAAACATTATTTCTTTAAATGAATTGTGCTCATTGCTGACAGTACAATAGGCCTTTAAGAATTTTTGCTGGAATGTTAAGGAACATCTCCAAATCATTATTGTGGCCTAGTCTGTTCTGGTTCATCATTCTAACTCTGTTTGAACTTCTGACTCATGCACAGAAAATATCTACCAGTTTCTGGTCAAACCTAGCTGACTTAAGGGCAGATCAGACTAGAAAACATTTCTTCTGTCTTAAAACTATGAATATGGAGTCTGAGACTGGGATATTAAAAGTGTTAACTGTGGCTCAGTGGTAGCCCTCCCTCCTGTGTTGTCAGTTCAAGCCCCAAACAGAAATTTGAACACATGATATAGACTGACACCTCAGTGTAGTGCTGCACTGTTGAGTGCAGTCTTTTGGATGAGAAGCTAAACCAAGTTCCCATCTGTCCTTTCCCAGATGGATATGAAATATTTCACAGGGCTTTTTGAAGTGCTAGAGAGTTTTCCCCAGTTTTCTTGCTAATATTATCTCTCAACCAACACATGAGAAAAAACACAGGATCTGATCATTTGTCTCATTGCTGTTTGTGGGACCTTACCACGTTTTCTATATTGCAACAATGAAAGTACTTCATTGGTTGTAAAGTGCTTTGTGATTATATAAATGCAAATCTTTTTAAATGTTATTCCTGTCCTTAATGCTATTTCTGAAAATGACTTCTCTCGAGCTGACTGCACTGGTGCATTTGGGACTGTCTGGTTCTACTTCTGTTGAAAGGCAATGCAAGTGGCTTTGAATGAGATTGGTGCAGGTTGTATGTCCCACCTGTTAGACTACAAACATTAATAATCCTGATATCTCACCAACTGGATGCAGATGTCTGATGACACACTGCCGGGAGAGCCAATGAATCACTCGATGAAGATCATGTCGCTGCCTTTTGTGTCTGTATTCCGTCAGCATATATTTGTGCATAAAATTATCACCACTGTAACATAGTGAATTAAGCATTCCAGCAGAATTATCAGGAAACCAGGCTAACACTGATTGGTTTGTTGACTTAAAAATAAAACTACACAACTAATTCGGTACATTTTTAAAAAAAAAGTGTTATCTCCAGCCATAGCTTTTAAAGTTCCCCTTCACGCATACTAACAGAAGTTAACAAACCTCTGGTTATGAGCAGAAAGAATTTGATGAATATTCTACAAAACTATTGCAATTTAAAAACTAACATTGTATTTTAATGACATTGTTTTAATTATGTTAGCTGAACTGTAGATTACAATATTTAACAATAACCAATGTAATCTGGTAACCAGAAAATGATAGAAATACTCATCAGGTCAGGCAGCATATGTGGAGAGAGAAACAAAGATAACATTCCAGGTCAATGACCTTTCACCAGAGGTCTGATCTCCAGCATCCCCAATATTTTGCTTTTGTGTTAGTAATCTGGTAACTTCATTCCTTGAGTTGTCAGAACTGTGGTTTTCAGTCTAACACTATTCATTTGTCTTTTATGTGCTATAAAAGAGTAACGCTGTTTATATATCAATTTTAGTTTGATACATTTTTTGGCTTTTCAGACTTGTGGAACTGTATGTGGAACTAATTCCCTGTCACTTGGAAACTTGCAGTCCTACAGCACCATTTATATTTTGATCAATAGTTATTCACATTATGGAACTTATGCAAGAAGTGGAAGCGACAATATGTCACAGTTGCCCAATAGCTGTGTCTTATTTATTTTCTTGTATGGGGCATTGGCTGAACCAATCCATCTTTTAAACTTTGTGAAGATAACTGACTTCATACTGTAGAGGTTGACTTTCAGGTGGCTGCTGCTTATATCCAGTCAGCCCACTGACTTCTCTTTGCCTTGAGTTCTGGTTCTACAACCTTCCAAACCCATGAATTCAAGAGCAGAGTTCAGTCATGTGAGCATAATAACCAAAATATCTGTTACAGAAGGGTATGGAGCTTGTGTTCATTTTTACTTCAAAGCTATGTGCTGGCCAGGTGTACTAGATTTCTTTTGCAATCATGAAATATGATTGACTGCATTCAGGGACATGATTACAGAACCTTTTGCTGTCTTTGTGTAACTACTTTATTAGTTTGAACTTTGGGAGACTGGCACCCATGAGCCTTATGCTGATGGGGCTACGAGTCTGCTGCCAAATAAATGAGCCGAATTTAGCAGTATAAACATTTGGAGTTGACGCATTGTTGCCGGGGTCCTGTTATCAGGCCTAAACAAGCAATGGCACACCTTGGTTTTTCCATTTAACTTGTTTGTCTGTCTAAATATTAGAAATACAAAGATATTGGCTCTTGAATTAGCTGGCTTGGACCCCAGAGGCATCCTGTCTAAATTGGTTTAGTTTAGGAGCAATCCTGCTTCTAGATGCCAAACATGTGCTGTTAGACAATTGGAATAAACTGCTTCTGATAGTCATAGAGTTATACAGCACAGAAACAGGGCTTCGGCCCACCGTGTCCGTGGCGGCCATCAAGCACCTATCTATTCTAACCGCATTTTCCAGCACTTGAAACACCATAGCATACAAGGCTATGGGCCAAGTGCTCATCTAAATACTAAAATATTATGGGTTCCTGCCTCTACCAGCCCCTCAGGCAGTGCGTTCCAGATTCCTACCAGCCTCTGGAAGAAATTTTTTTTTCTCAAATCCCCTCTAAACCTCCTGTCCCTTACCTTAAATCTATGCCCCCTGGTTATTGACACCTCTGCTAAGGGAAAAAGTTTCTTCCTATCTACCCTATTTTTGCTTCTCATAATTTTGTGTACCTCAATCAGGTCTCCCCTCAGCCTTCTCTGTTCTAAGGAAAACAACCCTAGCCTATCCAGTCTCTCTTCATAGCTGAAATGCTCCAGCCCAGGCAACATCCTGGTGAATCTCCTCTGCACCCTCTCCAGTGCAATCACATCCTTCCTATAGTGTGGCGACCAGAACAGTACACAGGGCCCCAGCTGTGGCCTGACTAGTGTTTTATGCAGCTCCATCATAACCTCCGTGCTCTTGTATTCTGTGCCTCGGCTAATAAAGGCAAGTATCCCGTATGCCTTCCTAACCACCTTATCTACCTGTGCTGCTGCCTTCAGTGATCTTTGGACAAGTACACCAAGGTCCCTCTGTACTTCCTCGGGTCCTGCCATCCATTGTATATTTCCTTGCCTTGTTAGTCCTCCCAAAGTGCATCACCTCACTTCTCAGGATTAAATTCCATTTGCCACTGCTCTGCCCATCTTACCAGCCCATCTATATCGTCCTGTAATCTAAGGCTTTCCTCCTCACTATTTACGACACTACCAATTTTGGTGTCATCTGCGAACTTGCTGATCGTACCTCCTATATTCATGTCAAAATCATTAATGTACACTGCAAACAGCAAGGGTCCCAGCACCCATCCCTGCTGTACACCACTCGCCACAGGCTTCCAATCGCAAAAACAACCCTCGATCATCACCCTCTGCCTCCTGCCACTAAGCCATTTTGGATCCAATTTGCTCTGGATCCCATGGGCTCTTACCACCTTGACCAATCTCTCATGTGGGACCTTATCAAAAGCCTTACTGAAGTCCATGTAGACTACATCAACTGCTTTACCCTCATCTATATACTTAGTCACTGCTTCGAAAAATACAATCAGATTTGTTGGACATGATCTCCCCACTATCCTTGATTAATCCATGCCTCTCCAAGTGGAGATTAATCCTGTCCCTCAGAATTTTTTCCAATAGTTTCCCTACCACTGATATTAGATTCACTGGCCTGTTATTACCTTGTTTATCCCTGCTACCCTTCTTGAATAATGGTACCACATTCGCTGTCCTCCAGTCCTCTGGCACTTGTCCTGTGGCCAGAGAAGATTTGAAAATTTGTGTCAGAGCCCCTGCCATCTCCTCCCTTGCCTCACATAGCAGTCTGGGATACATCTCATCTGGGCCTGGGGATTTATCCACTTTTAAGACCGCTAATACTTCCTCCCTTTCAATGCTAATTTGTTCAAGTCTTGTCTTGATCTTATTTGCATTCTGTTTTTTGAAGGTGTGATCCTGAGCTGTGATTATAATTTGGAAAATTAAATGTATTTCATGTATATTTTGTGTATGGATAATATATTATGATGAAATGATAAACTTTTGAATATGTGAACTGTGTAATGACAATTTTATTTTTAAATGTTTGAAAGTTTGTCTAAGTGTATTAATCTCATTTTGCAACTTCTGTTTTCTTGGCAGCCCCTTTTACGGTGAAGACTTTTACTTTGAAATCCCTAGAAGTTTCCAGTACCTCTCCTTTTATATTTATGATAAGAGTTTTTTTCAGAAGGATGTACCTTTTGGTAAGTTGCAGTATAACCATAATCTGCTACCATGACACTGTGCTTGTCCTGCATACTCCAGTATTTTACTGCATATGAAGGGATATTTAAATGATACTGCAGTTATCCTTTTGTTCGACTTCAAGCTCAGATACAGCAAGAATTGATTATGGGTCCCTCCTCATTGTTCCTCTGATAATTGGTGAGATTTCCTGTGATCCTTGGATAATTTTTTTAACCAAGGACCTGTGCTGTCATGAAATCTAAATTCTTAACTGTTTTACTAAATGTACTACAATACTAAATATATTTATAATTTATCATTTTAGAAAAAACATTTTATAAATTGTTTGCTGTAATAGATGTAGAAGTTGGGTCATGAAGGTCAGCTCCATCATCTTTATTACCCTTTTCTAGAGAAACTTACCTGGATATTGCTGTTGCAGTGCCTCTGCATTAAAAGTTGCAGTGTTTTAGATTGAAGGTGAAACTTGTCACAGCCTGCCCTCCTAAGAATGACCCATTTATTCCTACTGTTGGCTGTCTGTCTGTTAACCAATTCTCAATCCATAGCAGCATATTAGCATCCCATGTGCTCTAATTTTGTTTTCTAACCTCCTGTGTGGGACCTTATCAAAAGCCTTCTGAAAATCCAAACATACCACATCCACTGGTTCTCCTTTATCTATGCTACAACAAACATCCTCAAAGAACTCCAACAGGTTTGTCAAACATGATTTCCCTTTCATAAATCCATATTGACTGTGGCCAGTCATGTCATATAATTTTTCAAGTGTCCAGTTATCTCATCCTTTATCATAGATTCTAACGTCCCTACTACTGACGTCAAACTAATAGGTCTGTAGTTCTCCGTTTTCTCTCTCCCTTCTTAAATAATGGGGTTACATTTGCTACTTGCTAGTCTGCAGGAACCCTTCCAGAATCTATAGAATTTTGAAAGATAACCACCAATACATCCACTATCTGTATAGCCACCTCTTTCAGTACTCTAGGATGTAGCTCATCTGGTCCAGGGGATTTATCAACTTCCAATCCAATTAATTTTTCGATTATTTGATATTAGTTTCTTTCAGTTCCTCATTTTTGCATGCTTTCATGCAAATTGATGGTTAGTAATGAGTAATATCTTAAATGTTAGCAAAACCATTCAGAAAAATTTACAGTTTCGGTATCTTTCCCCTTCATCACTTTATAAACTAAATGCTATCTATCTAGATGTAAGTTGACTTTATTTGCCCTGTGTGTATGTGGCAAAAAGAAAAGTTTTGACTTTCAAATATTGCAGGTTTCATCTGGAGCTACAAATATCTTTTTTATTCATTCCTGAGTTGTTAGCATAGTTGGCAAGGCCAGCATTTATTGCCCATTGCTAATTAGCTGTCCTGTTAAGGGGAAGAGCAAAGCAGCGATCAGATCATTGCCCACATGAAGAGCAAGATGGGAAATTGCTGATGAATTCACCCATAACAGTTAGCTCGAGAGTAGTAATAGGTTGGCAGGTGCCTGATGCAGGCTGCATGGGATGATGGAGAGAAGGTAATAAAATTATTTTTAAAATAGGGAAGAAGTAGTGTTGCTTAATGTTAGTTTGGTGACTTGTGGTTGAGGAACTGGGCAGTCTCTAAACTTATTACTTCATGGAGTCCACTTAGCTGTGTGTGCAAAGGTCACATCAGAAACAGTGGGAGGCTCTCATTCTTTCTTGTTAAGCTCCTGTTGCCATTTGTTGGGTGGTAAAATGCACAGCACTACATATAGATTCTCTAACCATCCACAGAATTTTTAAAAAACACTGCTGGAAATAACACAGCAGAGCCATCAGCATTCTGCTTTTTTTGCTGCCTATGTTTAAGTAGCAACTGTCATTGGTGATGTATTCTAAGCTGCATTATTGAGGCACTCACAAGCCATTCAAAATTTTGCTCGAGTTGTAATCTTGCCATAAAGCAAAGATAGATTATTAATATGACGATGCATTAAAAACGTCACAGAAGTATTTCAAATGTTTTGATTCCAGAACCTGTTTTCCTTCCTCCAATAAGTAATGCTTTTTGCCAAAGAAGCAGACAGCTTTGCTGTCACAGTTTCCTTCTGACATCATTTGCAAATTTGCTTGTGCTGATTTCTTTGTTTACCAAAGCTATGGCTCTATCCTGGGAGTGAAGACACTGACTGGAGGCCAAGTCTTGTTTATTAGCAGAAGATGCAGGTTTCAGAGCAACAGTGGCAGAGGGCTAGATGTCTGTCTCCTGACATACCCCTCTAATGGGGAACAGTTGCAGGTGCACATTTTGAAATTGGCAGAAAACCCTATAAGTATCAGGAAAGTAAAACGGCTGCTGCTGGGCATAAGTTAGTTCGAAAACCTGTTCTAAGGCCCTGTTCTAATTTGCTAAAATTATTGATGGATTAAACCTGCAGTTTTTGCTCTCCGAATTCTGAAAGGGTTTGATCATGACCAAAGAGATCCACAAATGCTTCTTCAAACCATGAATAGGAAAATTAAACAATTTCTTAGGGTAGTAGGATGCTGATTAGCATCTGTGCTCAAGGTTGCTTCCCTGAAAAATCCTGGATTATTGTGGGGGGAGGGGTGAACAAAGGTGACTAGTCCCTTGTGAAAGTGGGGGAGAAATATTGAGGGTGAATAATCCTGAGCCGTTCTTGTATTCTTCTCAAAATGCAATTTTACGATAGTTTCTTATATTCAGAATACAAATAAAATTACTAGGTGGATTGGTTTGCTATTTTCATGTTACATTCTGCAAGTGAACTTGTTCCACTGGTGACTTTTTTCCAAAAGAATAATAAGTGAGGAGTGTAGCTCCTCTGCTTATAGTTGGTGTTAACTTGACTTTCCCACTGTATGCAATGGTCGGTATAACCAGGAAAGTGACTATCCATTTTCGGTTACTTTCTGATAAAGTCACTGATGGTGCATGCAGTTACAGATAGAACATACATATAGCACAAAGATGAAATCTGTTCCCCATGGAGGGAATCTTCATCCTCCACTTCTCCACTTCTGCACCAGTTCTAACGGGTCTGTCAAAACGTTGAAGTCTCAAAATAGGATTGAGTTTAGCAGTTGGACGAGCCAGAGTGATTCCGCCAGATTCTATGTTCAGTATTTTCGCGGAGTAGCACTAGGTAAACTGTTCTTTCGGAGAGCTGGTGCAGACACAATGGGCTGAATGGCCTCCTATGCTTTAACCCTTGTGGGCAGTGAGTTCCAGGTCATTACCAGCTGCTGTGTTTAAAAAAAAAAAATGCTTCCTCATTCCCCCTGCATTTTTTGCCCAAAACTTTCAATGTGTCTCCTAGTCCCTGGACCATTTGTTTTAATGGGAACAGTTTTTCCTTGTCTAACTTATCTAAGCCTCTCATAATCTTGTACGCTTCTATTAAATCTCCCCTCAATCTCCTTTTGTTCTAAGGAGAACAAACCAAGCTTTTCCAACCTAACCTTGTAACTCAAATTCTCCATCCCTGAAACATCCTGGTAAATCTCCTCTGCACCCTGTCAAGGACCCTCACATCCTTCCTGAAGTGTGGGATGAAAACAGGATACAGTACTGCAGTTGGGGCCTAACCAGAGCTTTATAAAGGTTCAGGATACTTAGCTTTTATGTGAAATAGTCAAACAGGCAGAGATCTTGTTTTAACATCTCATTCAAATGAAGGCACCCTTGAACAATGTGGCACTCTTTAAGTGCTGCCCTGGAGATCAATGGAGGTTATGTATTTAAGTTCTGGAATAGAACTTAAACCCAGAACCATCTTGATTGACGATCAGTGCTACCAACTGAATCTACCTGGCATTGGGACTTCAAAGTAAATAAAAAGATTGTGTGCTTAAATTTAGTTGAATTTTCAGCTAATAACACCTATCAATGATGTGTCTGAACATTCTTTGTAATTGATTTTGCTTCTTTCAGGTAAAGTATCAATCAGAAAGGAAGATCTGTGCAAGTGCAACTGTAAGGACAGCTGGTTTGCACTGCAGCTTGTTGACGCTAACTCTGAAGTTCAGGTAAATTAACTAAACTTTCCCTAAATGTCTCTAATCATTAACACATTTTTAAAGTTAGCTAAGGTAGGGGTCAGGGGCGGGGAAGAAAAAGAAGGGCTTTGGTTCTGTTGATTCAGACAATAAAACTGCACCTGCTTCTCTCTGGTACCTTGCTTAAGTACCAGTTCTCCAGGCACCATCTAAAGATGCGATTGTCAGCAGGCTGTTTCGTCATGAATGATGTTGCAGTTGAACTTGATCATTCCCGAATCCAACAGCCAAAATTGTGTAATAGAAACAGAAAGTGCTGGAAATACTCAGCAGGTCAGGCAGCATCTGTGGACAGAGGAAAACTAAGTTAATGTTTCAGGTTGATGACCTTTCATCTTTCGCGTGCTCTCTCCATGAAACATCCTCATTGTCCGAGGGTTGCTAATTTCTATGTGGCAAGACCTGGAGGCAGGCCCCAAGGACTACCTCAGCCAGTACAGGGATTGAACCCATGCTGTTGGCATTATTCTGCACCCCAATCTAGCCATCTAGCCAGTTGAGCTAACCTGTCCCTGTGCCCTTTCATCAGAACTCAAAATTGTGTGTTTGCCAGTGGGATTCACTTCATAGTGACATATCCTGCTCACTTTCCCATCCTGTCCTAACAGCTTGGACACCAAAGGCAATTTATTGCCTGGTATTTTATAGTCTTGTACTACAAATTGCAGTAGTGCCAATTCTTTGGAAGACCTTTGTTGATTTGTCAATTACTAATTTCAGTTATGATGTCATACTGCATATTAAGAAATCCAAACTATTTTCGCGAAAATAAATTTATATTTTGTCAGTTTCTTTCCTTGTAAGGAGCATTGCGCTACCTCATACATTGGTTTGAGATGTTTAATTTCTTCAGTTAAACAGTTGATGCTGACTGGTCCTTAAGTCCATCTATCCTCCTGCTTTCAACAGTTCTTTTAAAAGCGTGTCAATGGGCATTATACATTGTGCTAAACTCAAAATAATTTTAATTCCAGTAACTAGCAAAATGAGGCTACTTTCTTTATGTTGGGCATCTCAATTTGGCTACTTCATCCTCTATGTAACTGTCAGCTTCCTTATGTGAACTACCACTTCCTATAGACTGAAACTTGACCATGAGTGTCAAATATCTGGGAGCACTTATCACAGGGCAAGCAGTGAACTCCATCTGTGGGGTTAAACACTGGAAATAAGGCAAATTAAGCATCGTGCACCCTAAATCTCTCATCAGAAGCAACTAATTTAACAGTCTAGATAATTAAGGCTAAAAACTATATTTCATGTAAATAATTTTATACAGAAGCAAGAATAAATCTGATTTTAGAAATCTATATAATCATTTGAGATGCTTTTTATGTAAGTGCAGACCTTATTCTGTTCATTGCAGCAACTTGCAATGGATAAAAAGCACTAAGGAAAGCTTTCCAGATTTATTCTCAGCTAGCTATTGCCTGCAGAACTGTCCATCAAAAATCAGAGAATAGACACAGTGACAGGATGACCAGTAACACCTGGTGTTTGTTTTAGCCAGGCAATGTTGATTCTGTTCCTGTGCATCAGACTAACTTTTGAAAAAGAACTTATTTTTGAATATTCAAGTATACTATCAAAATGTTTTTTGCTGTAACTAGGATAAAACCAGCAAGGCAAAATTGGTGGAAAAAATTCCCTCTCCCACTGACTGGAACCCAAATTCTCCCCCTCCCATATATTCCTAAACACTGATTAACCTTTTATCCTGATCTTCCAATAAAAGTGGAGTGTTTCTTCATGATGTGTCAAAGGGGCCAACCATCCCATATCCTCCTTCAATCCCAGACAGAGGGAGGTTCAAGAGCTGAGGACAGTGTCTTTTCTACCCTCTTGATCTGGGATGCAAACTGTTCATTACAGAAGAAAGCTGATGTTTTGAATACTGAGCTCAGAGATCCCACGTTTATGACCAGAAGAATTTACATCCTGTACACCTCCTCTCACAGATGGAGGCAAAAATATACAGCACTCAATCTCTCAAAGCTCCTGGTTGATGACTTGGATTTTGAGAGGACCATTTTAACCAGAGTTTTCTCCTTTTAACCTGTCTGACCTCTTGCAATCATTCTTCTTTGCAATTGCCATACCTCCTAATTTGGTATTGCAAACAAACTTGGCTATCATTCCTCTTCGCGAATTGTTCAGCCTGTGAAGTAGTAGTCATTCTAATTTAATGAGTTTTATTGAATTTCTTTGAACTTGGATTTATTTTTGGGAAATGTTGTTAAAAACAGTGGCTAATACTTGTAGGTTGTGGCTGGTGGCACAAAAATGGTGCAAGTCCTGGCAGAATGAAGAGTTCCAGTCAAAGTCCCATGATCTGGTTTCTCACCCACACTGAATTGGGGCTTTCTTTCTGAATCATCGAGTTCCTGTTTGTCTCCTTGATCTATAATTCTTTTGAGTGCTGCTGTTTTCTACAACCAGTGAAATATTTTCTAAAATCAGAGCTTGAGGTACTTCGGATGCCATTGAACTTTTTGCATACTGCTCTCACAACCAGTGTAATGCCTTAGACTTGTACTTACCGACTTGCCTCCCTACCAGTTTCATTCCTTCTGTGGATTCCCCCCCCCCCCCCCCGATTGAGTAATATGAGCCAATAGACCACACACACACAATAACATCACTATTGATGGTATCTTCAAAGATTCACATTTTTGTGCCTTGAAGCTCCAGTGCTTTGTTCTCTAGAACCAGTCGTATGATAACAAAATGCTGTTTCACTGTGATCAAGTCCAGATTTGATACCTTAACAAAATCCCCAACAGCAATGATTCTGAATTGCAGGTTTGTATTTTAGCAGTTCTGGTCAGAGTCTAAGCAATGACAATGCAATGCTTTTATATTAAATACAGTGGTGAGTAAAGCCTGTTTAATGCTTTGTGCACAGCTGATAAAGCACTCTATCCTGTTGCTTTTTGTTAATTAAAAAAATTAAGTACATATTCTTAGATTGTCCACATCCTGTTTTTCACCTGATGCCTCTATTTCTGCCAACTTGCGGTTTCCGTGTTTACATTTATGTATTGTGCATAAGAAAATAATGATGAATTTTGCCTTGTACTCAGACTATTTTTATTTTCATTGTAAACATCAAACTCACTAAAGGTTGTTTTAGATTAAAAGTGGCTGCTTCCCAAATCATGTTAGCAAATCTTATAATGTCTTTGACAAGCAAATGTAGCATAAGCATTTCTTCACTGAATTTCTCTTGAATAGCTGAAGTACCTTCAATAAACCAAATCAATTCAGTGAAGAATTGTTTGTTATCAAGGTGCCAGCACGTGTCATTTCCAAGATGAGGTAAATCCCAAAGAAAATTTTAAAATCTGGGCTAAGAATTTTTTTTAACCAGTATTTGTGTTGTGGAGTACAGTATTTAACCGCTTGTTTTCAATGACCTTCTCTGGAGCAATTGGGGATGGGCAACAAATACTGTCCTTGCCAGAGATGCTTGCATCTCATGAAAGAATTAAAAAAAAAATGCTGCTGCATCCTATTTTTTTTTTGGCTACTTACCCTTATTGATATGTTAAAGGCTCATGATGTATAATTATGCAATAGTGTTCAGGCAACTTTATAAAAAAAAAAATTAGAAAATCAAATTTTACTGCAGTTACACATTTAAGAAGTAAATTCCAGTATGCAAATTAAAGCAAAGACCATATTTGACTCCGATTATAATGGGAAACCATGTTTTCCAGCTAGAATTTAGAAACTAAAACCATTGTTTTTTTTAATGCTAAATTCAGTGATCTAAAATGGATATGAGTTGATTTTAATGAACAAAACATCTTGCTTATTGTTCAGACTCCTTACAGTCTGACTAAATTCATGAGCATCTGATTAAATCATTGCAGAAGCCTGGCTGCTTCTGGTCAATGAAACTAGGATCTACCTTTTTAAGCATGCTGCTATGCTGAAATTAGCATCAGAAGGTGCTTGGCTCACCAGTACAGGAGCATACTTAAATATACAGGCCTTGCATGTATCTGGAATGGACTAGCCGAGCTTTGCAATGATTTTTATATTTGTTTTCAGCAGTATAAATTTAAACTTCAGTACTGGGGTCAGCTGTAGTGCAACGGTAGTATTCATTTTAGTTGTACTTTGACTGCAAACCATGCTACACCTGCAGCTGATACTCCAGTTGAGTCTGTTGCTCAAATGAAGTTTATGTTATTGATCCTATTGTAATGTTTCATGTAGTTGATCCCAGCATTTAAGTCTTGCCATACTGTAGCTGATATTCAACTGCTCTTGAAATTCTTTGATTTCACAGTGAATGTCACAGAAGAATAAATTGGATAGCAGTTCATAATAGATTAAAGCTCTTTGCATCATCAGTTCATGATAAGGGACTTGAACTGTTCCTATTACCAAGTCCCATATCTTATCTTAGGGTCATCCTTCCAGAAAGAAAAGCCTATAGCTCTTGTGACTCTTGTCCCTAGCAGGCCATCTAGTAAGCTCTTGAATAATTAAGCTTTTGCCTCCATTGTGTCTCCCAGTTTATTCCAAGTACTGATTGCTCTTTGTGCATAAATGAATATGTCCCAAATTTGCATTTCACCAATTTGAAGTTGTACTCTTTGTCCTTATGCCTTAAAGAAAGAACTTTGGTGATCTCAGGACATCCCAAAGCAATTCACAGTGAATTAAGTACTTCTGAAGTGCAGTCTCTTACAACAATGTAGAGAAATGTGGCAAATAATTTGTGAACAATTTGCTGACAAAAAACAGATTAGATTAGGAAATCTGTTTTAGTAATATCGTTTGAGGGATAAATATTGACTAGGACACTGGGAGAACTCCTGTTTTTGTTTAAATTGCTGTATGGATTCTTTTATGTCCTCCTGAGATGGCAGTTGCAGACTTGGTTCCAGGATTTGACCCAGTGACAGTGAAGGAACAACGATATAGTTCCAGGTCAGGATGGTGTGTGGCTATTTTCTGCCCTTGTCCTTCTAGGTGGTAGAGATCGTGGGTTTGGAAGGTGTTGTATAAGGAGCCTTGGTGAGTTGCTGCAGTGCATCTTGTAGATGGTACACACTGCTGACACTCTGCCTCGGTGGTGGAAGGAGTGAATGTTTGTAGATGGGTTGCCAATCAAGCGGGCTGCTTTATCCTGGATGGTGTCGAGCTTCTTGAGTGTTGTTGGAGCTGCACCCATCCAGGCAAGTGGAGAGTATTCCATCACACTCCTGACTTGTGCCTTGTAGATGGTGGACAGGCTTTGTGGAGTCAGGAGGTGAGTTACATGCCGCAGGATTCCTAGCCTCTGACCTGCTCTTGTAGCCACAGTATTTATATGGCTACTCCAGTTCAGTTTCTGGTCAATGGTAACCCCCAGGATGTTGATAGTGGGGGATTCAGCGATGGTAATGCCATTGAATGTCAAGGGGAGATGGTTGGATTCTCTCTTGTTGGCGATGGTTGTTGCCCAGCAGTTTTGTAGCGTGAATGTTAATTGCCACTTATCTGCCCAAGCCTGGATATTGTCCAGGTCTTGCTGCGTTTCTACACGGTTTGCTTCAGTATCTGAGGAGTTGCAGATGGTGCTGAAAATTGTGCAATCATCAGCGAACATCCCCACTTCTGATCTTATGATTGAAGGAAGGTCATTGATGAAACAGCTGAAGATGGTTGGGCTTAGGACACTACCCTGAGGAACTCCTGCAGTGATGCCCTGGAGCTGAGATGATTGGTCTCCAACAACCACAACCATCTTCCTTTTGCGCTAGGTATGACTTCAACCAGTGGAGACTTTTCCCCGATTCCCATTGACTTCAGTTTTGCTCGGGTTCCTTGATGTCCTACTTGGTCAGCTGCTGCCTTGATGTCAAGGGGAGTCACTCTCACCTCATATCTTGTGTTCAGCTCTTTTGTCCATGTTTAAACCAAGGCTGTAATGAGGTCAGGAGCTGAGTGGCCATGGCAGAACCCAGACCGAGTGTCACGGAGCAGGTTATTGCTAAGCAAGGGCCGCTTGATAGCACTGTCAACTGAACCTTCCATCACTTTACTGATTGAGAGTAGACTGAGGTTAACACCTCATTTTGAGGTATGCTTGGTGCTGCTCCTGGCATGCCCTCCTGCACTCTTCATTGAACCAGTGTTGGTCCCCTGGCTTGATGGTAGTGGTAGACTGGGGGATATGCTGGGCCATGAAGTTACAGATTGTGGTTGAGTACAATTTTACTGCTGCTGATGGCTGACAGTGCCTCATGGATGCCCAGTTTTGCATTGCTAGATCTGTTCGAAATCTATCCCATTTAGCACGGTGGTAGTGCTACTCAACAAGATGCAGGGTATCCTCAATGTGAAGGCAGGACTTCGTCTCTGCAAGGACTGTGCAGTGATCACTTCTACCAATACTGTCGTGGGCAGATGCATCTGTGGCAGGCAGATTGGTGAGGACGAGGTCAAGTATGCTTTTCCCTCTTGTTGGTTCCCTCACCACCTACCGCTGTATCAGCCTAGCAGCTATGTCCTTCACTTAACTCGTTCCTTCTTGATATGTGTTTCAATAAAATATTGCTGTTCCCCTTTGTTCTTGCTGTTTCCATGAGCGTGGCTTAGTGAACATCTCAAATTACCTTGAAACATCAAACTTGCTGTTCCTTTATAGTGAGAACAGACTAATGTTGCCTTACAGGAGGTGCTGGCATAGTCAATTTCAGTAGTATTACCCAAGCTCTTCTCATTCAGAATAAGAATGATGTTTTATGTGCGATACCAAGTGCCAAAGGGTGGAGTCATAATGGCCAGATCCTGGGGTTGCGTGTCAAAGAGATGCAGTGGAGTGTACAAGAAGGAATTGAATAACTGTGATTGCCGAATACACAATGTAAAAATTAATTTTACTATGCCTGACGAGGAAGAATCCCTGCAGAAGCCCAAGTTAGAAACCAGATCTTCAGATTCTCAATCTTGTACATGAGGTTTGCTGAAACTTAGAAAATTGTAATAAATTCAACTCTGTATATGGGGTTGAAATAAAGTAAGTTAATAACAGCTTCTTAACATCTGGAACATGTTAAACATGTCTTTAAATGTGACTATTTTTCTTTAGTAGATGTATTCAATGACGTAGGTGGGTGCCAGAATACATTAGATCACTGAAATGCAATTACTCCAAAATATCCACTTCAAATAAAACTAATTTTTATCAGATTTGTATTAGAAGTGGAGAGGTTTATTTTTGCATTTTACATGTTCCAACAGCTAATTAATTGAAAGGAATGTTAGGATCCCAGCTCAGCATGAGAACCACAGTTGGCCTTGGCTTTCCTGGTGACGCCTTGATTGGTGTCTGGTCAGAATTCTGAGCCCTGATAGAAAACGTGGAGGTGTATCAATATGGAGGCATATTTAGATTGTCCCTAAAATGAGAATTTTTGCCAGATTTTGGTCTTGAAGTTACAGTGGGGAGGTGGTTGGACTTTCATATGCAAGAGATTAACCAGAAGTGGCACGGATCTTAAAAACTGTACTCTTCTTTAAAAACTGGGTCTACAATTTGAACAAAAGCAGTGCTTGAGTCTTGGAGAGACTCTGCAAAACTGATCTTGGGAGGACAAAACAACTGGGCGATAGTGCAGATCTGCAGTTTATACAGAACGGCAGTAAAGGATCCTAATAATGCCAGCACAAAGGTTAATTTCCATAGAACATGTGATCCACAGAACCAATCAAGATTGTGGAATGTATAAATGAAGAACTTTTTTCAGTCCGCAGAAATTACATTCTTTTCCATAATTATCCGTGCCTTCTCGTCTGTTCTTTTCCCCCTTCCAATGAAATTCAGAAATCAGTCAACTTTTTTAGATTTTTGCTGCAATATTAAAGTGGAGTAACCTGCCCATTTTAGTCAGGAAATGGTAATGTGGGTAAGGAGTGGCATTCCTGCTGCATAGTTCTAACCACAATATTTTCCCTGTGTGTGGTTTGCTAAACCATTATCTAATTTTAGTCAAATGATTGTACTTTATAGTACATGGAAGAGTTACAAATGTATTAAAGTACTGTTTATCAGAGTTACTGTTTGACTACAGTACTCTATCCCAGTGTTAAATCAGCTCTTCTATTTCAGAGACAAAAAGGGATCATGTTACATTTGACTATGCTTGAGGAGCAATGTGTCAAGGGTGATGCTTCAGTATCTAAGGCAGAGAAAAAAAACACATTGGACTGAACTGTCACTACAGTTCCGATGAAGGGTCACTGACCCGAAACGTTAACTCTGCTTCTCTTTCCCCAAATGCTGCCAGACCTGCTGAGTGATTCCAGCATTTCTTGTTTTTATTTCAGATTTCCAGCATCCGCAGTATTTTGCTTTTATTTTATGTCATTACAGTGTAATAGACTATCTTTTGCAGTATACTGCATGTTCTTGTGCTCAACACTGTTCGGTCCTTTGTGAAGATTTATTATTAAGATGATGGTGTAGCTGTTGAGATTTCATTCAGGCCCCAACCCTGTTGCAGGAAACAGTGTATAAATTGGACAGGTACAGCAGCCAATTTTTGTACATAGTTTGCAAAATATAATGGACCTTATGTAGTATTTCTGCTTGGGCAAAGATCAGTATTCAGTATTGCAAGTAGTGCAGCGTGTCATCAGAAGTGATGCTAAGCTCTCGTTTTCTCCCTGCATCAAATGCAATGATTTTCCAACATATTCTTGGAGCTGCATGTGGTGATTGGTTGTGCCACTGGATAATTTCAAACCATGGACATGTCCATCTGAACTTTTTCTTTTAAATTGTATTAGATATTGCACTGCAGATGGGTAAACAGTCATCTCGTGCAAGTATTTTTTTCCTGGCAGTCACCACATTCCACTGTGGTAAAGAATGGAATTCTTTGAACTTGACTTCTGGTACAAGAACGATAATGAGTAGAGCTGTATTGTGAGTCAGTGGAAACAAAATGCTATCTTGCATTACTCTGCCAACAGAGTTCAAGCCAAAATCTACAAAAAGCCCTTGTTACTACTCTTGCCTTATTTTTAATGGAATACAGCATTTTGGTTTAAGTAGCCTTGGATCTTTGTTGACATAACTAAATTGTTCTTGTTTGTGTTGCAAAATATAGTTGAGGTTAGCAAAGGACCACCATTGTAGTAATACTGACAAGAAAGCATTGTGATCAAATTTATGCACAAACTGTGGTAAATGAAATTCGAAGCTCACTACAGCTTACTGAAAGTAGGTAATGTTTTATGGAGTGAGAGTATAGAATTTCCAATCTCTCTCATTTTATTGTTTAATTTGCTAATTTCCATTTGCAATATTAAGTTGGCCAACTTTTAAAAAAAAAAAAAATTCTACCCCAACAATTGTTAGGAATTTCTAATATTTGGCCAGGCTTTTTAATGTATCCGTAATGAGCAAAGGTATTCCCCATTCTCCTAGTTTTAAAACAAGTGGCCTGGAGACTTGATAGAGTTGAAATTTGTATTTCAAGGTGCTTTTAAACAATGCATATGCTACCTCAGCTGCACCCCTTAGTGTCAACAAATTGTTATCCTGAAGACCGTAGGCCCAAGAAATTGCGAGGCCATCTTTCTGCCACTGGGTTAAGAGAACTCATTTTAGGAATGTAGCTGCAAGGATTCAATCTCGGCATTTGCTTTCAGGGGCTCCATTTCAAAGCAGAGCTGTGTGTGTACGTGGAGATTGCTTTTTCATTCTGAATGTAAAAGCAAGATATTAGTCGCGTAAAAGGGTGAAGTTAGTCCCCTGAAAATGGATGAAGTTGCATATAAACAAGAGGATCTTGTGTTGGAGAAAAGATGACCTTTCATTTGTATGGTGCCTTTATAACATCCTCAAAACATCCCAAAAGAGCTTGACATCCAATGAATTCTTTTAAATGCAGTCATGGTTATGGAGTCAAGCAGGACAACTAATTTACACACAGCAAATTCTTTAAACAGCTCAAGAGGTGATTGACTTGTGTTGTGAATTCAAAACTGCTGCACTTATCTACTATGCTTCAGTCATATCGTGCCATAAGCAGATCTCCCATTCCCTACAGTCTGAAGAATGCCTTTGCCTTCACATTATCTGGGTAAATGATAGCAAGATTCAGGGATCGAACTTAGAATCTCTATATTCACAATATTTTTAGGCAAGTAACTGAGCTGTTTTCTAGTCACACGCCCAAGTATATGGAGTCATTGTAGATTGAAGTGCTGAAACTTCAGGTCAGGTAGAAGGGCAGAGGCAATATTAATTTTGTCAGCTATCTATTTTAATTAACTTTTTACCTCTTGTTTTTAAACAGGGAAAAGTTCATCTGGAAGTAAAACTTAATGAACTTATAACGGAGACAGGATCGGTTTGTCAGCAATTGGTAGTACGGTGAGTACAGATCTGAGATCGATAGTTATTTATATTAACCGGACCATAAAAATCCTACCTCGAAGTAGACCATTTGATCTATTATGCTTGCTACTTCCATGACCCCAGAAATTTTAATTCTTACTAACTTTCCATAATTTAAAGCTCAAAAAACAAAAAAAAAAGTGAAATTCTTGTATTTCACTTTTACCTTTACATTTTTGAATTAAAAAAAAATATTCATGGGATGTGGGCATCGCTGGCTAGGCCGGCATTTATTGCCCATCCTTAATTGCCCTTGAGAAGGTGGTGGTGAGCTGCCTTCTTGAACCACCACAGTCCATGTGAGGTAGGGACACCCACAGTGCTGTTAGGAAAGGAGTTCCAGGATTTTATCCCAGCGACAGTGAAGCAACGGCGATATAGTTCCAAGTCAGGATGGTGTGTGGCTTGGAGGGAAACTTGGTGGTGGTGGTGTTCCCAACCATTTGCTGCCCTTATCCTTCTAGTTGGTCGAGGTCACCCTTTTAAGTTATAGAATATCAATCCAGCCATACATTGGTGAATTCTACAGATGACAGTGCCCTGGATTTCACTCTGTTCTATAGATTTTGAGCATTGCTGTAATTATTGGTCTCGTTCATAACTGTAAAATCAATTGGTAAAACAATTTGAACACTTTGAGCGGTATACAAATGTGGCATTTTTGAACTACTGCTGTAACATTGTATTTTTGCTGGGAGGTTACAGTGGATATGGTCTTTTCTGTGGCGAAATTAAAATTGGATTCAGGTGTGTAGTATAAGGGTCTAAAAGGGTTAATGGTTCAGACATTGAGAGTAACCCCTTCCACTGTCGTAGTGATGCGGTGATAGTCACATGGGCTGTAGACATGGAGATCCTCATGGAGAGTGTAAATAGGATGTAAGTAGAGTTGACGCTTAGCCAGCCAGATACTCTAAGACCTTGGTGAAGAGCCTTATAACTATGCTACCAACAACATACAATATCGTGACAGCGATATACGATAAGGTGATCAGTGTATGCTGTGCAACTTGGTAAATGGTGAACACACCCAGAAGATTGGAGAAACCTAACCTGGTAAGAGAAGTGTCAAACGACTGCAGATCTTGGGAGAGACTGTGAAGAGCTCCAGAACTGCTCCATAGACAATAAAAGGCATGGCGAGTTGGTGAGTCAGTCGTGCAGGCATTCAGGCTGCACCACAGAAGCGTGGTGGTCTGTGTGAACGAACCGGGTCCAGCGATTATGCTGCGAGCCACAGTACCAAGCAACGGTTGGGGAATGGAGGAAAAACCTTGTAGGAAAGTATGGTATTATAAACTGCGCCCTGGGCAGATGCGAAGGGAAGACGTGAAAACTAAACTGTCGATCCCTAGTAAGGGCGAGTCCGGAGTCAGTGGCCATTATTCAACTGCACCAAGGAGGGAAAGAGTGGGAAACTTCAAAGCGTGGGAACACCCAGAAAAGAGCGGGAAGCTTCCAGGTACTTGCAAAAAACCTCCATTAAGAAAAGAACATTTAAAATTAGAAGGGAATATCCAAAAGAGTTTAGCACAGGATGGATTCAAAATATAAAATGCCATAAAGCTTCCCAAATTCAGAAGACCCAACCAGATTCAAAACTGGACAATCTGGAGAAAAAGATTAAGATTCACAGTAGCTTGACAATTACATACTAAATCTGAAGTGGAACAAGTAAATACTTTACTCCCCAGATGAAATAGCTGATGTGATTGTGAGACAAAGTATGAGTGAAACTTCAGGTAAATTTGAGGATGTGTTGCAAGCTTTTGATTATTTCCAGTTAAGCAGTAAGATCCTAGAAAGGGTGAAGTTCAATAAAAGGGTTCAGAAGCTAGGTGAATCATTGGACACTTTTATTAATCTGTATTGATTGGCTGAAGGATGTGAGTATGGATCACTGAAGTCCAAATTGGGACCGTATAATAGTTGGAATAGCTGACAAGTCTTTATCAGATCTCTTAAAGTCAAAAGAGGACCTCACTCTGGAGAAAGTGATTCAAATTGTGCGACAGGCAGAAGTCAGAAGACAAAATAGTGCTATCCTGAGAGCTGAAGAGAAGCCTTGGGACAGAAAGAATCTGATGACAGTACAGTTCCTCAAGCCCAAGAAGGGAACAAACACTGTAGAGAAGATGATACACACAGGTGAGAGGGTACTAGACATCGGGAAACCCTGTCAGCACTGTGCAGCCAGAACAACCTACAGATGGGATCAGCTAGTGAAGCAGAATACTTTAAGTGCAGGAAGTCAGGTCATTATGGGAAAATGTGCCAGAGCAAGACCTCTTATGAAAGTGCCAAACAAAAAGCTTTCACACATGGAGTGGTGCACCAATTACCAGTGGAAGAAAAAATAGACTTCCTAGGGAAAATTAATGACCCCAATCAGGCATTCTGCATGGCAGCTTCATGTCAATGGACATATTGCGAATTCTAAATTGGAATCAGGTGCAAGTGTCACAGTTCTCAGACCAAGAGCCATGGTTGACTAGACATTCCTTACAAACAGCAGATACTCCGTTACAAGATCCTGGAGGAATACAACTGAAGGTCAAAGGAAAGCTGCAAGCCACACTCCTATATAAAGATAGGCCGATTTAAGGAAACCCTGTATGTTTTGAAAAATCAAGAATTTTCATTGTTAAGCACAAGTGTGCTTGGACCTACATCTACTTAAGAGTGGAAGAAATTAAACGGCCAGAGTCCAACAGTTGCTTTCATGTTTTCCAAAACTTTTCTCTGGTCTGGGAAGACTGAAGATAGTATAGTATAATGTTGAAAGAAGATGCCAGATGGGTATGTAACTTTATGCCAAGGAAGATACCACACCCTTTGACGAAGCAAGTTCAGCATCATCTGGAAGAGATAAATAGGATGGGAGTCATTTCTCCAGTCACAAAGCAAACAGAGTGGCATTTGGCTATAGTTACAGTCCCAAAACCAAATGGTACTCTTTGTATCTGCATGAACTGAACACAGCTTAACAAAGTTGTGGTGAGGGAAATTCATCCTATGTCTTCGGTGGATGAAAGCCTGGCAAAGCTATCAAAGCATAATGTTCACAGAACTTGATGCGAACAGTGGCTTTTGGCAACTTCCGTTAGATGAGAAGTCAACATTGCTTACAACATTCATCACGCCATTCAGAAGATTTTGCTTCAGTTGCTTACCATTCAGTATAACATTGGCATGAAAGTCTTCCAGAAGACGATGTCCAATATTCTGAAAGGGGTGACCTGTCATATGGTCATCCTGGTCCACAGAGAACCAGTCAAAGAACATGACCAGAGAGTCAAAGCAGTTCTACATCTTCCAGAAGAAGGGCTGACACTTGATAAGTGTGAATTCTCTAAAACGTTTTTGATTGACCATATTATGAGTAGTAAAGGCATAATGGCAGACCTGCAGAAGATGAGAGCCTTCAGTGAGTTCCCTATCCCAACTACAGTCCAGCATCTCCAAAGATTACTAGGAATGGAGAATCAGTTGCCAAAATTTTATTTGGCGCAGGTAAAAGAATCATTAAGACAACTTTTTAAGAAAGATCAAGCCTGGTGTTGGGATACATCAAAGAGAAGGCATTTTGAAGAATTAGAGATATTAGCACACTACAACCCTTCATTTCCAACTATAATTGTAGCAGACACCTCATCTACTGGGTGGGGGGCAGTCCTCTTTCGAGAACAGCCAAATGGATGTTGAAGACCGATCTATTATGCATCTAGAGCTTTGTCTGAGACACAGGTAAGGTATGCAGTCATTGAAAAAGAAGCACTCGCAGTCACGTGGGCTTGCAAGAAGTTTTCAGATTAAATTATTGGCCTAAAAATGGTTATTGAGACAGACCACAAACCCTTGGTTTCCTTACTGCAGAAGAAAATTGCAAGGCACTTCTGAGAATTCACAGATTCTGATTGATGTTGATGAGATATACCTATGAGATGGTATATGTACAAGGGAAGATGCAAACTTCAGTAGGTGCATTGTCAGGAGCAACTGTTGACCATCTGACACTGCAAGATGTTAACTTCGTCAAAAGGGTAAAATCATATTCACAGTACACAGCATCACAGTGGCTTGCAAGTGCAGAGAAACGTCATGAAATTCGTCACGCTCAAAAGCAAGATGAGAAATGTATACGGATACGCCAGTATTGTGTAAAAGGTTGGCCACAGGAACGTCCTAGTGGGAAATTAATGAAAATTTTCTTCGGATTCAGGAGTCACTTCACAATCTTAGATGATTTGTTGATGTATAACGACAGGCCAGTCATTCCAGTTTCACTTTGATCAGGTATGTTGGCAAGAATTCATCAAGGCCACATGGGAATTAGAAAATGAAGAGCTCGTGGTTAGTCATCTGTTTGGTGGCCAGGAATATCTAAAGCCATTGAGAGTATGATCTTGAATTGTCAAAGATGTGTAGTACACAGACTAGAACAGAGAGAACCTCTGAGAACTACATAATTTCCAACCAAACCATAGGAATGTCTAGGAATGGATTTATTTATCTACAATTGAACATCTTGCATGATCGTGATCAATTATTTTTCACAATGGATAGAAGTGAAAAGATTGTACTCAGCGACACGTAATCCATTATTAGAGCTTCACAGCTGGGTCAAAATCCTAGAACTCCCTTCCTAACAGCACTGTGGGTGTACCTACCCCACATGAACTGCAGCAGTTCAAGAAGGCAGCTCACTACCGTCTTCTCAAGGGCAATTAGGGATGGGCAATAAATGCTGGCCTGGGCAGCGACGCCCAAATCCCATGAATGAATTCAAAAAAAGATATCTTTGTAACTCGTGGTATTCCTGATGAGGTTGTCAGACAACGGACCACAGTTTGCAAATGAATGCTTCACACAATTTGCAAGGAAGTGGGGATTCGAACACTTCAAGTTCCCTGGTTACCCTCAAGCAAACGGTGAAGCAGAGAGTGGAGTATGACCGATTAAATTGTTGTTGAAGAAAAATGATGATCTTCCAACTGCATTATTGAATTATCGGTCTACTCCATTGTCAGCTTTCACCTTCAGAGCTGTTGATAGACAGGAAGCTGAAAACTTAACTTCCCATTTTACCCAGAAAACTAATTCCCAGGATTGAAGTACAAGACTACGAAAGAGTTAGAGAGAGAAGTCTTACAGGAACCAACAAGCTCGCAGTTATAATTGATTTTGTACCAGAAACCTGCCAAGGTTAAAAGATGGTGAGAAGATATGGGTAAGTGATCTAGGACATAAAGTTAGAGTGGTCCAGAGAGATGAAGTTAATCTGAGATGTTATGTAGTACACACGTCTGAGGGTGCTATACACAGAAATAGGAGAAACATTGGTAAAGGCCATCCAATTCGTCCAGCAAGACTTACAAGAAAGATTACTCATCTTCTGAGTCCAACAAGTTGTGAAGCCTCCTGACTGACTGAATCTGTGATGTCAGAGACTTGAGTGTGGGGGGGTGGGGGGGTGGGGAAAGAGAGATGGGTAGTATGTAAAGTCAAAATGAATATATATATATATATATACATATAAAATTGAATAAGGTCAAACACTTTTTGGGTGGGGGGTGGGGGAGAAGGAAAGATGTAGTGTAATGTTCTGAAAGGGTTAATGGCTGTGACAGTGAGTAACCCTTCCCACTGTAGTGATAACGTGGTAATAGTCACTTGGGTAGTAGGCTTGGAAGGAGCTAGAAGCACCATGAGAAGTGCTAGCTCGAGATCTTCATGGAGAGTGTAAATAGAATTAATGTTTAGCCAGCCAGAGACTGAGACCTTTGTGAAGAACCCTATAACTACCTGACCACTACATAACGTTGGAAGCAGTTCAGAGAAGGTTTACTAGACTAATACCTGGAATGGGCAGGTTGTCTTATGAGGAAAGGTTGGACAGGCTAGGCTTGCATCCACTTGAGTTTAGAAGAGTAAGAAGCGACTTGATTGAAACATATAAGAACATAAGGGGTCTTGACAGGGTGGATGTGGAAAGGATTTTCCTTTTGTAGGAGAATCTAGAACATGGGACACTGATTAAAAATAAGGGGTCGCCCATTTAAGACAGAAATTAGGAGAACTTTTTTTCTCTGTGGGTTGAGTGTCTTTGGAACTCTCTTCCTCAAAAGGCGGTGGAAGCAGAATCTTTGAATATTTTTAAGGCAAAGGTAGATAGCTTCTTGATGAGCAAAGGGGTGAAAGGTTGTCAGGGGTAGGCGGGAATGTGGAGTTGAGGTTACAATCCGATCAGCCATGATCTTGTTGAATGGCAGAGCAGGCTCGAGGGGCTGTTGAGTGTACCAACAACATACAATATCGTGACAGCGATATACAACATGGAGTTATAGAAAATGTAAGATGTACAATGAGTTGCCAAAATTGTTTTTAAAGGGTCAAGGAAATGTAAGTATTAAAAACTGTTGTCATTCAGGGAATCTTTGCATTTGCTATAGTCTGTGGTTAGAAAACTTGACTATTTGAATTTACTGATGTCTAATATTATACTGTATGGAATCTTTAAAGAGTGTGTTTCATCATGAGGCACACTTGAAAGTCAGATCTAGTTCTATGCAATAGTTTATTTCTATGTTTTTTAATATATTGTTGCCAATGGCTTTATCAGTGTAACTGGCTGGGACCAATGTTCCCTCCAAAATTTGTTTTGTACTGGACAGGCTACAAACTCCTGAGCACTCACTTTTTTTTTTATTCATGGGCAGCTTATGTCTTAAAAGTCACTGAACTGTCACCAAGTTGTGAACAGCTTGTTCATTTCAGTATGCAGTACATTCCAGATTGCTGCGCAGCTTAGAGGGGACATTGGCTGGGAATGGTCAAGGTGCATGGCATTGAGTTGATATGGTCGATAATCTGAATCCAGAATATTTCATTGATCTTAGCACTTCAGCTGAGCATGTGACTTCAGTTCAGTTTATATGGTCAGACACAATAGTTCCTCCCACCTGATTTGACCAATAGCAGCACCACGTTCAAGCAAAGCTATTTAATTAAAGCAAATAGTGTGAGAAAATATAAATGCACATTTTTTTATCATTTATTTTCAGAAAGATCTTCAAGTCTTGATGACTTTGCAAATTTTGTGCCCTTTTATTCCCTTCATATTTCCTGTGTTGGCTCTTAACCTGCTGAATTGCAGATGCTGGGTGTCCTCCAGTACCTTATTAAGAAGTATTTTTCATGAGCTTAGACAGTGCAGTAACAAGCTATTCAATCTGACAAATCATAAACCAACCTGACTGCATCCTCTTCACTCTGATGTCCACAAGTGAGTCCCACCTCACATCTTTCCCCACTGCCCCTCCAGTATCCCTTGCCAAGGCAAAGATGTGGGCTAAAAATTACTTTGAAATGGTTTGAGATATTATTGGAACTTCGCTGCTCAGTCAGTGCTACATCAAATTTCAGGCCAGTGTGTCCAGGAAATGTGTGCAGATGATGATTATATAGTGCAGTGGAGAAATACAATTTCATTTCTAAAACTGTACGACTGAAGGTGTGGATGCTTCAATGATTGAGGGGATGTAGCAGTCAGTATCAGCAGTAGAAATTTGATTGTTAAATTCTACATTTTACTGTCCTGAGGAAAGTATTCCTGTGTTTTGTGGGAAATGTTGAGTGAAGAACTCTGATTTGACTGTTCTGACTCTTGTTTTTGGCACAGGGGCTTTTGAAGGCACAATGTGCCTTTGTTTAAACTGTCTCGCTCCTTTTACTGTGAGCCACTCTATTTGTTTTCTTTACATTAAGATCTCTACTTCCACATAGTTTCCTCCTGTTGGATAGGATCATAGGAAATAGGATCAGGAGTAGGCCATTCGGCCTGTCGAGTCCGCTCCACCACATGGCTGATCATCTGCCTCTATGCCATTTTTGCTCACTGTCCCCATATCCCTTGATGTCATTAGTTTTCAGAAATCTATCGATTTCTGTGTTGAGCATGCTCAGTGATTGAGCTTCCACAGCCCTCTGAGGTAGAGAATTCCACAGATTCTCTACCCTCTGAGTAAAGAAATTCCTCCTCATGTCAGTCTTAAATGGTCTGCTCCTTAATTCTGAGACTGTCTCCTCTTGTTCCAGACCAGGGTTGTGCAACATTTTTTGGGCAGAGGGCCGCATTACAATTTTTGCCTGGCGCGCCTCTCTGCTTTCCCCCACTTTCCCCTGCTGTTCCCCCCTCCCCCCCCGCCCTCTCTCCGCCCTCTCTCCTTCCCCCCCGCCCTCTCTCCTTCCCCCCCCCCGCCCTCTCTCCTTCCCCCCCCCCCCTCTCTCCTTCCCCCCCCCCCCCCTCTCTCCTTCCCCCCCCCCGCCCTCTCTCCTTCCCCCCCCCCGCCCTCTCTCCTTCCCCCCCCCGCCCTCTCTCCTTCCCCCCCCCGCCCTCTCTCCTTCCCCCCCCCGCCCTCTCTCCTTCCCCCCCCCCCGCCCTCTCTCCTTCCCCCCCCCCCGC
Source organism: Heterodontus francisci (assembly GCF_036365525.1). NCBI lineage: Eukaryota > Metazoa > Chordata > Chondrichthyes > Heterodontiformes > Heterodontidae > Heterodontus > Heterodontus francisci. The sequence goes on along the minus strand of NC_090381.1, from coordinate 93,648,807 downwards.
CCTCTCTCCTTCCCCCCCCCCCGCCCTCTCTCCTTCCCCCCCCCCCGCCCTCTCTCCTTCCCCCCCCCGCCCTCTCTCCTTCCCCCCCCCGCCCTCTCTCCTTCCCCCCCCCGCCCTCTCTCCTTCCCCCCCCCCCGCCCTCTCTCCTTCCCCCCCCCGCCCTCTCTCCTTCCCCCCCCCGCCCTCTCTCCTTCCCCCCCCCGCCCTCTCTCCTTCCCCCCCCCGCCCTCTCTCCTTCCCCCCCCGCCCTCTCTCCTTCCCCCCCCCGCCCTCTCTCCTTCCCCCCCCCGCCCTCTCTCCTTCCCCCCCCCGCCCTCTCTCCTTCCCCCCCCCGCCCTCTCTCCTTCCCCCCCCCGCCCTCTCTCCTTCCCCCCCCGCCCTCTCTCCTTCCCCCCCCCGCCCTCTCTCCTTCCCCCCCCCGCCCTCTCTCCTTCCCCCCCCCGCCCTCTCTCCTTCCCCCCCCCGCCCTCTCTCCTTCCCCCCCCCCGCCCTCTCCTTCCCCCCCCCCCGCCCTCTCTCCTTCCCCCCCCCCGCCCTCTCTCCTTCCCCCCCCCCCTCTCTCCTTCCCCCCCCCGCCCTCTCTCCTTCCCCCCCCCGCCCTCTCTCCTTCCCCCCCCCCGCCCTCTCTCCTTCCCCCCCCCCCCGCCCTCTCTCCTTCCCCCCCCCCGCCCTCTCTCCTTCCCCCCCCCCGCCCTCTCTCCTTCCCCCCCCCCCGCCCTCTCTCCTTCCCCCCCCCCCCGCCCTCTCTCCTTCCCCCCCCCCCCCGCCCTCTCTCCTTCCCCCCCCCCCGCCCTCTCTCCTTCCCCCCCCCCCCCGCCCTCTCTCCTTCCCCCCCCCCCGCCCTCTCTCCTTCCCCCCCCCCGCCCTCTCTCCTTCCCCCCCCCGCCCTCTCTCCTTCCCCCCCCGCCCTCTCTCCTTCCCCCCCCGCCCTCTCTCCTTCCCCCCCCCCGCCCTCTCTCCTTCCCCCCCCCCCCGCCCTCTCTCCTTCCCCCCCCCCCGCCCTCTCTCCTTCCCCCCCCCCCGCCCTCTCTCCTTCCCCCCCCCGCCCTCTCTCCTTCCCCCCCCCGCCCTCTCTCCTTCCCCCCCCCCGCCCTCTCTCCTTCCCCCCCCCCGCCCTCTCTCCTTCCCCCCCCCGCCCTCTCTCCTTCCCCCCCCCCGCCCTCTCTCCTTCCCCCCCCCGCCCTCTCTCCTTCCCCCCCCCCCGCCCTCTCTCCTTCCCCCCCCCCGCCCTCTCTCCTTCCCCCCCCCCCCGCCCTCTCTCCTTCCCCCCCCCCCCGCCCTCTCTCCTTCCCCCCCCCCCGCCCTCTCTCCTTCCCCCCCCCCCCGTTGCAGGGAGCAGAAGTGCTCAGCACAGCAGCTTTCTGGTTGGTTAGTTTGTCTAAAAACATCATGCTGTCAGTTTCACAGCTGACAGCTGCTGAAGCAGGAACACACTTCCCAACGTCAGACAGGTTCAGGGTTTTCTGGCGGGCTTTTTAAAAAAAAAAGTCAGAAAAGCCCGAATCTGTCCGACGTTAGGAAGTGCGTTCCTGCTTCAGCAGCTGTCAGCTGTGAAACTGATGGCGCGATGTTTTTGAAAAGGCCAGTCTGCAAGAAGACAAAGGGAAATTTCCCATCTCCGGTCATTGTGATCTGGCGAGGATGAGGAACGGCCAGGCTACAGTTTACACCCGCGAGTCGTATGTTGGATGACCCTGTTCTAGACTCGCCACCAGCCAGAGGAAACATCCTATCCACATCTGTCCTGTCACCCCCTGTAAGAATTTTGTATGTTTCTATGAGATCACCTCTCATTCTTCAAAACTCTAGAGAATACAAGCCCAGTTTCTGCAGTCTCTCATAAGATAATCCTGCCATCCTAAGATTAGTCTGGTGCACCTCCGTTGCACTCCCGCTATGGTAAGTATATCCTTCCTTAGATAAGGAGACCAAAACTGTACACAGTACTCAAGGTGTAGTCTCACCAAGGCTTTATACAATTGAAGCAATACATCTTTACTCCTGTCCTCAAATTCCCTTGCGTTGAAGGCCAACATACCATTTGCCTCCTTAATTGCTTGCTGCACCTACATACTAGCTTTTCGTGACTCATGAACAAGGAAACCCAAGTCTCTTTGGACATCAACACTTCCCAACCTCTCTCCATTTAAGAAATACTTTGCCATTCTGTTTTTTTTCTACCTGCCATTCTTTTTTTTTCTACCAAAACGGATCACGTTACACATTCACATTATATTCCATCTGCCATGTTCTTGCCCTTTCACTTAGCCTGTCCAACTCCCCTTGAAGCCTCCTTGCATCCTCCTCACAACTTATATTTCTACCTAGTTTTGTGTCATCTGCAAATTTGGAAATATTACAATTAGTCCCCACATCCAAATCTTTTATATAGATTGTGAACAGCTGTGTCCCAAGCACTGATCCTTGTGGTACCCCACTAGTAACAGCCTGCCATGCTGAGAATGACCCATTTATTCCTACTCTTGGTTTTCTGTCTGTTAACCAATTCTCAATCCATTGGAGTATATTACTCCCAATCCCATGTGCTCTAATTTTGTTTACTAACCTGTGTGGGATCTTATCAAAAGCCTTCTGAAAATCCAAATAAACCACATCCACTGGTTCTCCTTTATCTATGCTACAAGTAACATCTTCAAAAAGTTCTAACAGGTCTGTCAAACATGATTTCCCATCTGCAAATCCATGTTGACTCTGCCCAATCATATAATTTTCCGAGTGTCCAGTTATCTCACCATTTATAATAGATTCTTTTGTTTCCCTACTACTGATATCAAACTAATAGGTCTGTAGTTCTCAGTTTTCTCTCTTGTTACATTTGCTACTTTCCAGTCTTCAGGAACACTTCCAGCATCTATAAAATTTTGAAAGAAAGATAACCACTAGTATTCTCTATCTCTATAGCCACCTCCTTCACTCTGGGATGTAGCTCATCTGGTCCAGGGGATTTATCAACTTTCAATCCAATTTACTTTGAGTACTACCTTTTTATTGATACTATTTACTTTCAGGTTAGAGGACTAAGTTGAGGACATCTCCATGGCAACCACCAAAGTGGTCTGTGAAACAATATGAGTGGCATTTGTAGTGTGCCATGATCAGATATTTTATCCTCCTTCTGAGGCAGAATAGTTTAATTTCACAGTATACACAGTTTCCAGGTAAGAATGGATGATGCATTTCTACATTACAACAGTGACTACACTTCATTGGCTGTAAAGCACTTTGGGATGTCCTGAGGTCGTGAAAGGTGCTAGATAAATGCATGTCTGTCTGTCATAGAAGAACCAACTATCTGTTGAGCTCTACACAACTGGGGAGTTATTGCATTTAAAAGACATGATTATGCTGACCTCAGAGAAATGTCAAAACCCAAAAATGCTACCCAACATACAATGTCAATTTTTGCCAGCTGAAAACTTTCAGGCTGTTTTGCTTACTGATTGTACTGAAAACTAGATTCATGTAAAACTTTCCTCCCAGGGCATGGAAATTATGGTGCGCACATGCCACCATACAACAGATTTCAATGTTTATTAGGAAGGAAGTTTAGTCTTGCTTTCACACCCCAGATAGAATAAGTTGTTTTCATGACCAAGATGTAGATTGTCAGAGTACAGTGTAGCAAGATTATGGGGGCTGTGGTAGTAACCTTATGAGTAATATAGATACCCAGTAAAGCGCAGTATTCTGTTTTGCAGCTGACCTCATGTTTTTCACAGATGTTATAACTTGCTACTGTTAGTAGCTTGAGGAGGAGAAACTGAGCCTATGCTATTAGAGATTTTCCTTACCCTATTGGATACCAAGTTAGCCTCGCCTCACCTCACTAATCTCATTTTTTCCAAATTTTTAACATTGATAATTCCCACAATCAAGCAAGCCATGAGCAGGAAAATGTTAAACAGTGAAGTAAATACAGGATGAAAGAGAATATATTGATGCTGCTTGGCTGCCCTTTGGCCCATCTGACCAGATGCAGAATACTACATTTAACCATGTGTTTTATTTTGGAGTTGATACTTATAACTGAAGTGTTAAGTTCTGGTAAGATTCAGGGCTTGCCCTTTAGCATTCACAATCGCAGGATGAGCCGAAGTGCTATACATCCAATTAAGTACTTTTGAACTGTCGCCACTGTTGCAGGGAAAAAAAATCTAAGCCTTTTTTTGCTCAGACTTATCACCAGTGTAATTTGTTTTCAAATGTCTGTCTCTGTTGTAGTTTCCTCTACCTGTGTTTTTTTGCAAAGCTCAAAAATTCATATTTGCAAGATTTATTTTTAATAAAAATTACAGACCAAAGGAAAGCCCCAATTTCATTGCCTGTTTACTGCAGAGTTAGTTTATTTCAATTAAGGCAGCAGAAGAAGGGGCATTGCATTTGATCTCAGCATCCCAAGTTTGGGAGGGGCAAGTTGGTCAGGGTTTCAACTCCTGATTGCTACCAATTGACCGCCTGCTAAAAATGTGTGCACAGAGATGTCAGATAAACACAGAATTGGGCTCAGCTGTGATGCCCTCCTACTGTTGAACAGCCTGTTGATGCATGCTGGCAAGGCTCACACTTGAATTCGAGGCATGTGGTTAAGGTATAGGAAGATAGCCAGTGTCTGTGAAACTGTGCATAATGAGTCACTGCTTTCAGTGGTAAGGGTGTGTCAGGAGTGGAGGGGGAAAAGATGTTTTCTGCTGTGTACTAGTAATAAAATCCTAAATCTTATCTTTATAAATGTGTTTACAGTTTCACTGCAAATCTTTCCTCATGAATTTATAGATGAATGTTTACCATCAAAAGCACATACCCAAAGATCTAATTCTGCCCTTCAGCTTCACTTTACTCTTTAGGAACATTATCCTCTGATGGAAGAGATTAGTGGATAACGTGCTATGAAATCATCCTGTAAGCCTCCTTGTTGTGGAAAGGTTCAGTAGCACCATCTAACTAGGTCCTGCTCAATCTGATGCACTGCAGTCTTTCAGTAAGCAATTTCAAAGGGAGGTATTTTTGAACGATTATTTGACATTCATATAGCATTTGACTTTAATGTTCTGTTGCACCTATATATAACTTGGGTCAGTTGGCAATGGTTTGTTCATATTTATTCAGCCAAATTCAAACTGGGCATTTCAGTTTTCAAAAACACTTCATCTCAATCTTAAAAAAAAAAATTGCAGTCCAATTTCCAGAACTTCCCATATAATGGGGCATACCTTTATATCGCTAGGTCCATTGTGGCTTTGTTCAGTGAATTGAGCATATAAATTATTTTGTAACAATAAGGGTCATATGCTGTTTAAAATAATATTGGGAAGATTGAAGTTATAGTCTTCAGTCCCCTCGACATACTCTGTTCCCTAGTCACTGATTCCATTCCTCTCCCTGGCAACACTGAGGCTGAACCAGATTGTTTGCTACCTTGGTGTCATATGTCCCCGAGATGAGTTTCGGACCACACGTCTGCACCATCACTAAGACTCCTTATTTCCACTTCTATAACATCACCCGACTCTGTGTCCCTGTCTCAGCTCATCTGCTGCAGCCCTCATCCATGCCTTTGTTACCTCTAGACTTGACTATTCCAATGTACTCCTGGTTGGTTTCCCACGTTCTACTCTCTTAACTTGGGGTCATCCAAAACACTGTTGCCCATGTCTTAACTCATACTGGGTCATGTTTATCCATCACACCTGTGTTTGCTGATCTACATAGGCTTCCAGTCAAGCAACACCTTTTTAAAAATTCTCATCCTTGTTTTCAAAGTTTTCCATGTCCCTATCTCTGTAATCTCTTCCAGCCCCACAACCCTGCTGATATCTGTGCTCGTCTAATTCTGGCCTCTTGAGCATCCCCGATTTTAATCACTTCTCCATTGGTGGCCATGCATTCAGCCGCCAAGGCCCTTAGCTCAGGAATTCCCTCCCGAAATATCTCCACCTCTTGACCCTCTCTCCTCCTTGAGCTTTGTCAAAGGGATAGATTTTTTTTGTCACCTGTCCTAATGTTGCCTTACATAGCTCCGTGTCAAATTTTGTTCTATTATGCTCTTGTGAAGTGCCTTGGGATGTTTTATTGTGTTAATGGCACTATATAAATAAAACTTGTAACATACATTGTATTATCAGGACTGCTGATGTATAGTAACGAATGAAGCCAATTTCTGTTCTGTGAAATCTGCAAATTGTGATGGCAAAAATATTGCAGGAAGAAAATGCAATACTTGTGTTAAGTATGTCTGTAAAGCTTTGAATATGGAAGCATATTACAGTGAGGATAACAAAAGATTGTCATAAATTGAAAGCAAAACTTCTGTGGCTTTTCAGTTATCTAAGCTGCTCTGCCTTGAAAGGCATTCCTATCATTAAAAACAAGTTCCAAAATGCTTCACAAAAGCATCATCAAAAAAAATGCGGAGTCATAGGTACATATGAACATCCAAATTAGGAGCAGGAGTAGGCCTGTTCTGCCATTCAGTAAGTTCTTGGCTGAAGTGATTACTCCACATTTCCGCCGACCCTCGATAACCTTTCACCCCCTTGCTTATCAAGAATCTATCTACCTCTGCTTTAAAAATATTCAAAGACTGCTTCCTTTTGAGGAAGAGAATTCCAAAGACTCAACTCTGAGAGAATTTCTCCTCATCTCTGTCTTAAATGGACAACCTCTTATTTTTAAATAGTGACCCCCTAGTTAGAGATTCTCCCACAAGGGGAAAATCCTTTCCACATCCACCCTGTCCAGACCCCTCAGGATCTTATATGTTTCAATCAAATCTCCTCTTACTCTCCTAAATTCCAGCGGATACAAGCCTAGCCTGTCCAATCTTTCCTCGTAAGACAGCCCGCCCATTCCAGGTATTATTCTAGTAAACCTTCTCTGTACTGCCTCCAATGTATTTACATTCTTCCTTAAATAAGGAGACCAGTGTTGTACACAGTACTCCAGATGTGGTCTCATCCAATGCCCTGTATAGCTGAAGCGCAAAGTCCCTACTTTTGTATTCAATTCCTCTCACGATAAAAGATAACATTCTATTAGTTTTCCTAATTACATGCTGTACCTGCATACTAACCTCCTGCGATTCATGCACGAGAACGCCCAGATCCCTCTGCAATCTCTCACACTTTAAATAATATGCTTTTTTATTCTTCCTGCCAAAATGGACAATTTTGTACTTTCCCACATTATACTCCATTTGCCAGGTCTTGGCCCACTCACCTAACCTATCTATATCCCTTTGTAGCCCCCTTATGTCCTCTTCACAAGTTACTTTCCTACCTATCTTTGTGTCATCAGCAAATTTAGCAACCATACCTTCGGTCCCTTCATCTAAGTCGTTTATGTAAATTGTAAAAAGTTGAGGCTCCAGCACAGATCCCTGTGGCATACAATTCATTACATCTTGCTAACGAGAAAATGACCCATTTATGCCTACTCTCTGTTTACTGTTAACTAGCCAATCTTCTATCTATGCCAATATGTTGCCCCCTACACCATGAGTTTTTATTTTTTGCAATAACCTTTGATGTGGCACCTTATCAAATGCCTTTTTGAAATCTAAGTACAATACATCCACCGGTTCCAGTTTATCCACAGCACATGTAACTCCCTCAAAGAACTCCAGTAAGTTGGTTAAACATGATTTCCCTTTCCCAAAACCATGTTGCCTCTGCCTGATTACCCTAAATTGTCTAAATGCCCTGCTAGAACATCTTTAATAATAGCTTCTAACATTTTCCCTAAGACAGATGTTAAACTAACTGGCCTGTAGTTTTCTGCTTTCTGTTTCCCTCCCTTTTTGAATAAAGGAGTTACATTCCCTATTTTCCAATCTAACAGAACCTTCCCCGAATCTAGGGAATTTTGGAAAATTAAAACTAACGCATCAACTATTTCACTAGCCACTTCTTTTAACACTCTAGGAAGAAGTCCATCAGGACCTGGGGACTTGTCCGCCCGCGGCTCCAACAATTTGTTCAGTACCACTTCCCTGGTGATTGTAATTTTCTTGAGTTCCTCCCTCTCTTCCATTTCCCTACTTGCAGCTAATACTGGGATGTTACTTGTATCCTCAATAGTGAAGACTGATGCAAAATACCTGTTGAGTTCATCTGCTGTCTCCTTATTGTCCATTATTAATTCCCCAGGCTCACTTTCTACAGGACCAACACTCTGTTAACTCTTTTTTAAATATCTATAGAAACTCTTGCTGTCTGTCTTTATATTTCTAGCTAGCTTTCTCTCGTGCTCTAATTTGACCTTCCTTATCAATCTTTTAGTCATTCTTTGCTGTTTTTTATATTCTGTCCAATCTTCTGTCCTGCCTCCTATCTTTGCACAATTATTTGCTTTTTCTTTAAGTTTGATGCTATCTTTAACTGTTTTAGTTAACCACGGATGGTGGGTCCCACCCTTGGAATTTTTCTTTCTCGTTGAAATGTATCTATTCTGTGTATTCTGAAATAAGCCTTTAAATGTCTGTCACTGCATCTCTATTGATCAATCCCTTATCCTAATTTGCCTGTTCACTTTAGCTCGCTCTGCTTTCATGCCCTCATAATTGTCCTTACTTAAGTTTAAAATACTAGTCTTGGACCCACTCTTCTCTCCCTCAAACTGAATGTAAAATTCAACATCAACATGCTACATCCTTAACTATGAGGTCATTAATTCTATCTCATGCACAATACCAGGTCTAGTATAGCCTGCTCTCTGGATGGTTCCTGAAATCCCCCAGAATTAGTCAGAGATACAGCACTGAAACAGGCCCTTCGGCCCACCGAGTCTATGCTGACCATCAACCACCCATTTATACTAATCCTACATTAATCCCATATTCCCTGCAACATCCCCACCTTCCCTCAATTCTCCTACCACCTACCTACACGAGGGGCAATTTACAATGGCCAATTTACCTATCAACCTGCAAGTCTTTGCCTGTGGGAGGAAACTGGAGCACCCAGCGGAAACCCACGCGGTCACAGGGAGGACTTGCAAACTCCGCACAGGCAGGACCCAGAACTGAACCCGGGGCGCGGGAGCTGTGAGGCTGCGGTGCTAACCACTGCGCCACTCTGCCTTTCTGACAAGCTGTTATTATTTCTTCCTTCATACCCTGTCCTACAGTGTGGTTAATGTTAGGTGGCCTGTACACCACTCCCACAAGTGACTTCTTGCTTTTATAATTTCTCATCTCTACCCAAACTGCTTCTACTTCCTGGTTTCCTGAACTTGGATCATCCATCTCTTTTTTGCGCTAATACCATCATCAATTCTCCCCATATCCCTTGATCCCTTTGGCATTAAGAAATATATCTGCCTCCTTCTTGAATATATTTAATGACTTGGCCTCCATAGAGGAGGGGATACAGGATAGCCTCTCCCCACATTCCGCGCTTATTTCAACGAAGCCTCTCCCTGCTCTCGGCGCTCTTTTCAAGGAAGCCTCTCCCTTCTCTCCGTACTCTTTTCAACAAAGCCTCTCCGCGCTCTTTCCAACGAAGCCTCTCCCCGCTCTCTGTGCTCTTTTCAATTAACTATCTAAAGCTTTGTAAAAGAGGTTGCTTTTAAAGAATGATGTTAGAGGGAGTGGGAGGCAGAGGGGTTTGAGAGAATTCCAGAGCATAGGGCCTAGGCCATTGGTGGTTTGAAGGAAAGGGTCCAGAGTCAGTAGGATAGAGAGCTGGTTGCAGGGCTTGAAAAAATTATGGATTTGGAGCGGTGAGGCTATGTAGGGATTTGAAAACAAGGGTGAGTTTTTTTAAGTTTAATAACTTGGCGAATAGGGAGCCTACATAGATCAGCAAGAGCAAGACTGATGGGTGAACAGGACTTGGTGAGAGCAATGATATGGTAAACAGAGTTTTGGATGAGCTGAATTTAAAGAAATGGAGGACGGGAAGCCGTCCAATAAAGTATTAAAATAGTCAAGTCTAGAGATGATAAAAGACATTGATAAGGCTTTCAATCAAAGTAGTGGTTGAGAAGGGGAATGTTACAAAGGTGAAAGCAAGTGGTCTGCATGATGGAGAGGGTATGGAGTTGAAAGCTAGGCTCCTCGTAAGCAAAGATCCCGAGGTTGCAAATCGTCTGGCAAAGGACATGAATGGAGTCAATGGTATGGATAGAGATTACTCGTTTGATATAGCTGGAGGAAATTGCTGGAACTCTGACAGCACTGAGACAATGGATGGTATGAAAGAAGTTGTGGAAAGGTTGCACTGTGTGTCATTAGCATAAGTGTAGAAGCTGACTCAACTTTAAGCACTTTTTTCTTCTGTAGGCTTATGCTTTGGACCATGTTCATTGTTTCAGGCAGCTCCCTGTTCTACTTCTGATTGGCAATTTTTGACACGTGACCAACCAGGAAAGTGAAGAAGCAGGAAGGTTTTTTCACAATATCACCAGTCCTATGTGATCAATTGTACAGTGACCTAGAATGGTCTGAATGACGAGCGCAAGATGCGCTTCTGCCTTAAAATTCATTACTAAATTTGTAGTTATGTATAATGTATATTTTTGTAATAATTAATACTATAAAGAAATTTAGGGGTAGCCAATCTGAGTTCCTGAATGTTTCAATTCATGCAGGGAGAAGGCACTTGAATGCCTCCCACCAGCACCAATGCTGCCAGGTGTTTGCTATGTTGTGTTGTGGGATTCACAGGCTGTTATTGGCAGGATGGCTTCTGTGTATGTTTGGGTTTAGAACTTAATTTTTCAGGGGTTGAAATCCAAATTCTTTATCCAGCTGTTGCTGGCATTGCTTAAGGGCTTATTGGCCTCTGGTATGACCATCTCAGCTGGCTGTGTGTTAACTCCAAATGGACACTCATCAATGTGATTAGAAGCATTCCAATTTTAAAGTAGTGCAGGCTCTCATCTGTGGTGCGTTATCTGCTGAGATTTACTTTTGTAAGTGATCGAAGTGGTGTATTTTTGGTTAATTGTTAATTGCATGAGTTCACTGTGTGCTTTAATTGAATCCCATGCGTTCATTGGGAAATCAAATGAACCCAAGTATAGATGGATGTACACGAGGGAATTTTAAATAATTCAATTCAGTAGTTTACTCTCAAAACCTCCCTCTATTAAGTACTGACAGCTGCATGTTCCTGTGTTATGCAGAAATGTATATTGTAATATTGTGTGCTCTAAACTGCCTGGCATTCCCTACACTCCACTTTGGGTTTCCACTTCCCACTGTGCTGAACAATTCTCTTGGACTCTCGGGCGTTTTTCTCTGGCCAAAGCAGTATTCCACACTATACATACACGTAGGTAAATGATTTAATTAACCTTGTGGATGTCTCTGCATTGCATCAAATATTGCTGTAAATATATACAAATCATTTATTTTGGCTATGATTATGCACTGAATTAAAAATATAATGTACTTCACCTCACTGTAGGTTCATATGGTGAATAATACCCACATGCTGGTGTATTAACATAGTGATGCTGTTGGCTGTAGAGTCATGCATGAGTTGGCAGAACATAACCGATTAATTAGCAGATCTTTCCAAAACCTTTGGCGTAACTCCCTGATTCTATTTTTCTAAGGTCAATAAGCATGAAATATTATTTCATTCTTCAGTTATGTTTTATTAAGGAAGCTATGTTGAACCTTTATAAAACTCTGGTTTGGTCTCAACTGAAACATTCTGTCCAATCCTGGGGACTATACTTTGAGGAGGTGAAGGCTTTAGAAAGGGTGCAGAAAATTTTTGAGAATGATTCCAGCGATGAGGGCCTTAAGTTATGTGCATAGATTGGAGAAGCTGGAGTTGTTCTCCTGGAAAAGAGAAGGTTGAGAGGAAATTTGGTGGTGGTGTTCAAAATCATGATGGGTTTGGAGAAACGGTTCCCATTGGTGGAAAGGTCAAGAAGTAGAGGACACAGATTTAAGGTGATTGGCAAAAGAACCAAAGGTGGCATGAGCAAGTGGTTGCAATCTGGAATGCACTGCCTGCAATGGTGGTGGTGACAGACTCAATAGTGGCTTTCAAAAGGGAATTAGATAAGCACCTACAGAACAAAGAGAACATTTTCAGGGCTACGGGGAATGGGTGGGAGAGTGGGATGCAGTAAATTGCTCTCACAGAGAGCCGGCACAGACTTGATGGTCCAAATGGCCGCCTTTTGTGCTGTAACCCTTCTGATTCTGTTGCTGCTTTGTGGTGTGCCAGCTTGACTCAGTTGATGGTGCACTTGCCTCAGTCAGAAAGCTGTGTGTTCATGTCCCATTCCAGCATTTGAGCCCAACATCTACACTATTGCAGTACAACAGGAATGTTGCTTAGTCAGAGGCACCACCTTCTAGGCAGTATTATACTGAAGACTCATCTGCTTGTTCTGGTGGTTCAGATGGACAGTAAAGCTCTTATGACACAGTTTGGAATGCAGCAAGTTCTCCCATTCTACTGGACACTTTGCACACACCAAGATTGCATTAACAACAATGAGTTGAATGGCCAGTTAATTTTCCTTTGGTAGTTCGTGAGAAAATGTGGCATCCCGACCTGACGACGTGTCGGGTTTGGGTCGGGTCTCTCTTCCGAGTCCAGCATTCGGGCTCGGGTTGGGTTGGGTTGGACGTGGACAGTGCTGCCTTGCTCTGGGAAGTAATCTTCAAATGAACATTCAGGACATCAAGGCAGGAAACGTGCTGTCCGGACTCTGCACTCTGGAGTAAGGTTTTGGTCCCTTTATTTCAGAAAGGCATTAGAGGCTTCAAAAGAGATTCACTAGGCTGATTCCTGGGATGAAGGGGTTGTCTTATCAAGAACGGCTAAACAGGTTAGGCCTTTATTCATTAGAGTTTAGAAGAATGAGGGATGATATTATTGAAACGTACAAGATTCTGAGGGGGCTTGACAGGGAAGATGCTTCCACTAGTTGGGGAATCTCTAACTAGGGGACAGAGTTACAGAATTAGGGGGCAATCATTTAAAACTAAGATGCGATGGAATTTCTTCTGAGGGTGGTGAATGTCTGGAATTCTCTACCAGAGAGTTGTGGAGGCTAGGTCACTAAGTGTTTAAAGAGGAGGTAGATAGATTTTTGAAATATCGGGGAGTTGAGGGCTATGAGGAGCTGGCACAAAAGAGGAGTTGAGGTCTGGGGCAGATCAGCCATCATCTTATTGAATGGGGGGACAGGGTTGAGGGGCCAAATGGCCTACTCCTGTTCTTATAGCTTGTGTTTTTTAGATTAGAGATACAGCACTGAAACAGGCCCTTCGGCCCACCGAGTCTATGCCGACCGTCAACCACCCATTTATACTAATCCTACACTAATCCCATATTCCTACCAAACATCCCTACCTGTCCCTATATTTCCCTACCACCTACCTATACTAGTGACAATTTATAATGGCCAATTTACCTATCAACCTGCAAGTCTTTTGGTTTGTGGGAGGAAACCGGAGCACCCGGAGAAAACCCACGCAGACACAGGGAGAACTTGCAAACTCCACACAGGCAGTACCCAGAATCGAACCCGGGTCCCTGCAGCTGTGAGGCTGCAGTGCTAACCACTGCGCCACTGTGCTGCCCTTCTTACGTGATAAGGCACTGTGTAAATAGTGTATTCATGGGGAGGATGACATTGCTGTCACCTTGCACACTACAGCTGTGCTGATAGCAAACTGGGCATGTGGTTTTTCTCTTGAAATAAACTAGACCACAGTGATAATCACTTCCCAGGATGCATTATGGCAGAGACATCACTTTTTTGCCCTGCACAACCCAGTCAGTGATGGGAACAACATTGCACTACATCGGGGGATGGTGCCATAAGACTAGAGGATTGCAAATGTTGCAACCCTGTTTAAAAAAGGGGGGAGAGATAAAACTGGCAACTAAAAGCCAATCAGACTAATGTTTTTGGCGGGCACGTTTTAAAGACAATATTCAAGAACAGAATTAATTGGCATTTGGACAAGTATGGGCTAATAAATGAAAGCCAGCATGGTTTGTTAAAGGCAAATCGTGTTTGACTAACATGGTAGAGCTCTTTGAAGTAACAGAGTTGATGGGGATGGTATTATGGTTGATGTGCATATGGACTTTAAAAGACATTTGATAATGTACCACAAAATAAAGTCTTTAGGGTTAAAGGGACAATGGCTGCTTGGATACAAAATCTGTTATGGGTTAGAAATCAGTAGTGTTGAACAGCTGTTTTTCAGAATAGAGGGAAGAATACAGTGGTGTTTCCCAAGGATCAGTAGAAGGACCCTGCTCTCTTTGATACATTAATAGTCTGGACTTGGATATACAGGGCATAATTTCTAAGTTTGGACATGATATGAAGCTCGGAAATGTAGTCAACAGTGAGGAGGATAGTAACAGACTTCAGGAGGACATAGACTGGTGAAATGGGCAGACACATGGCAGATGAAATTTAACACAGATGTGTGAGGTTATACGTTTTCATAAAATGAGACGAGATATGAACTAAATGGTTCAATTTTAAAAGGGATGTATGAAGAAAGCGACCTGGGGGTTTATCTACACAAATCTTTGAAGATGGCAGGACAAGTTGAGGAGGCTGTTAAAGCATATGGATTCTTGGCTTTATTAGTGGAGGAATAGAGTACAAAAGCAAGGAAGTTACTCTAAACCTTTATTTGACACTGGTTAGACCTCAGCTGGAGAATTGGGTGCAATTTTGGATACCACACCAGGAAGGATGTGAAAGCCTTGCCAGATTGGCACCAGGGATGAGGGACTTCAGTTATGTGAACAGACTGAAGAAGCTGGGGTTGTTCTACTGAGAACAGCGAAGGTGATGCGATTTGATAAAGGTGTTCAAAATCACGAATGGTTTTTAATAGAGCAAATAAGGAGAAACTATTTCCAGTAGCAGAAGGGTCGATAACTAAGGACAGAAATTTAAGTTCATTAGTAAAATAACAATGTACTCTACCTGATGTTTTTTATATTCTCTAATGCGTTGGAAGCACTTCAGAGGTTTACTAGACTAGACTGGCTGGGATACAATACTACAAGTTTCAGGTATCCTCCAAGTGGCATTCTTCTTCCATGATCCTAGACAACAACTGTTCAGGAGGGTCAGCCAGTCAGAAATGGGCATTCTGCCTGATTTTTACCTTCTCTAATGCAGGTTGTGAAGGCCAGTTGGTAATGTTCCTACTCCTACATTGGTGAGATTGGCTAAATCCACTGCAGAGATTGAACCCGGACTTTGCTGGTCTGTGTGGCTCGGCTGATCTTTTTCAGTAAAGACCCTCAGTATATTCTTGGTGCAGGTCAATTAAATATCACTGGCCAATAGGTGTTTATCAGAAACTACCAGAGCAATCTTTTGGTTGCAAGTTTCACCTGCAAATCTAATTCTATTTAATTTCCTTTTTTCAGAAAAATTGTGCTTTGTAGCTTTTTGAGTGGTTAGTTTTTTTGTGTTGCTAATTTTGCCTGATAAAGTCCTGCTGCATTTCGTGAGAACTTTGCTGCATTGAGGACAGATGACATTTGCTTACAGGAAGTCTCTTATCATTTGCTCTATGATGGCTAATATTTTGTGGCTGAAGCATACAACTAGGAAAATAAAATTGTCAATCTTGGTAACTTTGTTTCGGTCACTTTTTGTAAAAAAAAAGGGATCTGTTCTGGTGGCTAATAGGTATCCATTTGTGCCATCACTATAAATAGGCAGCATAACAGTAGTATTTTTGAAGCAAATATTTAAATTCAAATTTATCAATAATGAACATTTTTGGTGCAAATAAGTTTTTGTGATTTCAAAAGGTTTGAGCAATGTGAATTGAGTACAGTGTCATCATTGTCTGGCTCCATTACAGGCTTTACAGTTAATCACTCTGTCAACTGCACTTGCATTTTGCAACATAAGCTAAAAAATTTTCTTTTTTAGTGTGTGTTTTTATTATTTTAAGTAAATGTTAACACCATTCTAACTTTGTGCATAACCTTGTTTAGAACACACAGAAGAGGCCTCCTGCTCACAAACGTTAACAGATGATTAGTATGCTTGTTTGGGATGTTGGACAGTCACAATCAGTTCTGATTTACCCCATGGTCAAAGAATGGTTACTTCACTAAGGTACCACAGGGCTGTTAGCATCCATAGAACCATGCTGCCACAAGCACTGATGCCTTCATAATATGGTGAAAGAAAATTCTGAAGAGGAAAATTAATATGGGTGCCTCAGTGCTTTAGAACAGCAACATAGTTATAGAAGGTGCTATCTGGAACTGTTCTGCCTCTTAATCATTTTGTAATTTCTGAGCTTCCTGCCACTGACTGACTGTTTGTGCTATCTCTGCAAATTTGTTTTGAGTTTCTGAATCCAAGTTGTTGATGTAAATTTGCAACTGTAGTGATCCCAACACCAATTCCTGAGGCTTGATCTTCACCTGAGGCCTTATTGCCTCCTATTTATTGGATCATAATTGTGTACAAAATTAAGTTAACTCGTAATTAATATTTTATGTGGAACTGAAGTAAGAGTAATGAGTCTGAAGATGTGTTTGTTTTGTTGCCCTTTCGAAACATGGACATTTTATGCAGCCTGCTGCTACACTTTATCTTATCCCTGTGGCCATTTTAACCACTATGTAATGCAATGCTTTATGCGCTACCGGTTACTGTCCTAAAATGATGCAGATATGTTCACCGGTGCAGGGATAATTCAGTAGAGCGATGCCCATTTGCTTACTCACGATTTATAACAGATAGTAGTAGACTGTGAGACTAGCATTATGAAATGGGAGAAATGTAATGCTATCAAATTTATGGTCTTAAGTGAGGGTGATGGCACGTTGCAGAGGTATAATGTCTAGTGGCTGTACTTAAGCTGATAAATTGTGGTGTAACAAATTTGGTTTATGCTGTGACAGATAATTCATGGGTAGTTTTTTCACTCTTGTAACTTGGCCCTTTTTGTTAAAATGTTATTTAAAGATGATTTTTTTTTCATTCAAGTAATGTTTGTGGTTGTTAAAGGATATGAGGCAGTGCGTTGCTTCTGCACAGCAGGAAGTTGTGCCCCATTTCTGACCACAGTGGTTTTCGTTTCACATCACAATGCAGTCTGAACAAACGTAAATGGGAGCAAGAAGTGGGTTTAATTGGTGTTTTTGTCTCGAGAACCTATTCTGTTACGTATGCACAATATTTTTCATGATCCTTGAGAAAGAAGCAGAAACTATTAAGCTTGCAAATTTCATTGACAGAATCAACCAGAGCTGGTTACCGCAGTAACGCATGCAATACTGTAATATCCTTCCGATCTAACCCTATGATCTATTTCCTTTCTGAAATCAAGTTGCATCAGTTATGTTTGGATAATAGTACATTTATCTACATTAAATGTCATCTGGACCTATTTCCTTCATCGCATCTATATCCGATTGCAGTTGCTTTTTTCATCCAAGCGTCTAACACTTGCACAAATCATTATATCAACCGTGAACTGAGATTTCACATTTTAAACTGCTGATGAGATGGTGCCATACGCATCCAGGGGTGCTGAAAATTGTTTTGAGTTTTGATATTGAAATGTAGGGTAGAGGTTACACAATTCCCACAAACAGGAAGGGACAATTGATGGAAGCATTATGAGAGATTTTTCTTGCTTATCTCAGTGTCATTTTAAAATGGCCTAGCAGGTTAATAGGCTACCAAGTTGCCAAAAGAGAGTAGCATGGAAATAGCTGTCCAAAAAAACTGCCATGTCCCGCAGTGGTTCATTTTCAATTATGTTTCAGTAGCTACTCAGATCTTTAGTATTTGCATGACAAAGATAATTCGTGCTTGAATTATGTTTTACCTTTTGCCAATTGTTTTCTCTTCCCCTCTTGTCCTTGCTGAGTACAATTCCATTGATGCCATATGTCATCATGCTCATGTGAGCCTTGAGTACCAGAAGGCTACTTTTTCAGTTGCATCTTAAATATCCAACTCCTAAGACATGGCATTGCTTATTCTGTCAATGATTCTAACAACATTAAGATATGAAATAAATTACTGTGATAAGTGCCAAAAGGACTACTGAAATTGTTTTATATATAACTGAAAGTTCTTGCTGTTTGCAAAGAATTTTTAACCTTTGTTAAGTGAGTCTGTTGATACGAGAAAAATGTCTTGCATTGGGTTTCAAATTTTAATTAGATTGAAGTATTGTGAAGACTGGAGCATGCGTCCAGTTCTGGGCAACGCACTTTAGGAAAGGTGTGAGTGCATTGGAGAGAGTACAGAAAAAATTCATAACAATGGTTCCAGGGATGAGGAATTTCAGTTATAAGATAGATTGGAGAAGTTAGGACTGTTTTCCTTGGAAAAGAGAAGGCGAGAGGTGATTTGATAGAGGTATTCAAAATCATGAGGGGTCAGGACAGAGTAGATAGGGAGAAACTGTTCCCACTATGAAAGGATTGAGAATGAGAGGGCACAGATTTTGAAGTATTTGGTAAGAGAGGCAAAAGTAACATGAGGAAAAACCTTTTCATACAGCGAGTGGTTGTCGGGAATGCGCTGCCTGAGAACATGGTGGAGGCAGGTTCAATTGAAACATTCAAAAGGGAATTAGACCGTTATATGGAAAGGAAGAATGTGCAGAGTTATGGGGAGAAGGCAGGGGAATGGAACTGAGGGAATTGCTCTTTCAGAGAGCCGGTGTAGATATGACGGGCCGAATGGCCTCCTTCTGTAATGTTGTGATTAAGTGCTGTGTAGGAACACAAACAGGAGGAAGCAATTCAGTCCTTTGAGCCTGTTCTCCCATTCAATTCAATCATTGCTGAACTGTATCTCAACTTCATTTAATTACTTTGGTTCCATCATTTCGAAAAGCTTTACCTAACAAAATTCTATGTGTTTTAGTTTTGAAATTTTCGATTAACCCAACCTTAGGAGCTTTTTGGGGGAGAGTGTACCAGATTTCTACTACACTTTGTATGAATAAGTGCTGGTGAAAATTACTTCAATCTTAAGGTTATTCCTCCTTGTTGTGGTCTTCCCCAGCAGAGGAAATAGTTTCTCTCTATCTACCCAATCAAATCCTTTAATCATCTTAAACAGCTCAATTAGCTCATCTCGTAATCTTCTATACCGTAGGGAATTTAAGTGTAGTCTATGCAACCTGTCCTTGTAATTTAACCCTTTTAGTCGCAGTATCATTCTGATGTATTTGTGCTGCACCCCCTCCAAGGCTAGTATATCCTTCCAGAGGTGCAGTGCCCAGAAGTTAACACATAATTCCAGATGTGGTCTGACCAGAGTTTTATAGAACTGTAGTATAACTTCCTGCCCCTTAGCCTTTATAGCAAACATTCCATTAGCTTCTTAAATTTCTTTTTGTACCTGTCCACTAACTTTTGTGATTTCTGTACAGGGACCCCTAAATCTCTGCTGTAAGCCTGTTATCATTTACAAAATACTCTGATTTACCTTTCACACATTCCCACATTGAACTACAGCTACCACAGTTTTGTTTGATCCATCAATGTCACTTTGCAACTTTCTGCTCACGTCTACATTACTTACTATGGCACCTAACTTAGTGTCGTCATAAATTTGGCTCACTGTTCTTTTATCCAAGTCATTGATAAATATAGTGAAAAGCTGGGGCTGCAGTACAGATTCCTGGGGGGGCACCACTAATCACATCCTGCCAATTGGAGTGCATACCAATTATCCCTACTCTTTGCATCCTACCTCCCTAACCAATTGTCTACCCATGTCAGCAGATTGGCTCCAATTACATGCTAGCTTCCATTTTTTCCCCCTCATTGTCCCCTGTGCAGAATAGTGTTGTCGACTGTGTTGGCCACAAGCCACAGATGACTAATTGAGAATCTAGAGGTGGCCAATTGCATTTCTGATTAGAAATTTTTGAAAAATGAGCAACATTGCCAGTCAATTGAGCTCAATACTCAATGGCATGCCATATTTTATTGTATTTAACCTTTTGGTGCGTCCATTGTTAAACGAAATGCAGAGCGTGAATGTTTTTTGATCAGTGCAGGCGCAGTGAAGTGCATTCGTCTTTATGCATGCATGCAAGGCATTTTCTTCTAAAGCTAGTGCCTATGGCTAAAGTGGTGTTCCCATAACCATGCATGAGGCTCGTTGTTAATAATTATTGGTCACTGCTGATATAGAATTCTTGCTCCAGGCAGTGGGGAACAATTCCAGATGCAAATTTGATTCCAGTCAGTCAGGAGTAAAAGGGTAGGTTTTCTAATAACTACATCACTCCTGGAGTTAATGGTTGCAGTAGACTGCCACCTAGTGCAGTGAATGTTGAAATGCTCAAAGGGAGAAATAAATTACTGGTCGAACAATGTGATTAATGGGATTAATGTAAAGGCAGGCGTTAGATGGAAATGATTGAGTGAATCTGTGCGGGGTGAAGAAGTGGGCGCGAAGGTGAAAGAAGAGGAGCTCGGTGTCCTGCTGAGCTCAAAATTCATTGAGGTGGGGGCATAAGGGGATGAAGCCGAGGCCTGGCTATGGACAGATCGTTCAGGGTCAGAAGGGAAGGTCGGAGGGTATCAAGAATACACAGAAGGGATGAGAGTGGAAGAAGGGTTGGGGTCAACAGGAAGTGAAGATGATAAAGGTCCAGAGGGTTGTACGTACCGATGAGTAAAAAGTCAGATTGTTTACATTATCAAGTGGAGTCCAAAGCATTTTTTAAAAACTGTACATAAAGTAGGCAAATTGTTAAAGGGAAAATGGATCCTAACCTATATTCTGGAAGCCTCATTTAAAGGAGTGCGGTGTAATAAGACTTGATTAATTTTTTCTCCTGTAGCTTTATAGAGGCTGTGCCTGAACAATTGAAGGATGTCTAGGATAAACATAATTTTTCAGAAACAAGAGTGAGATTAATTGCAAAATGTTGCTCTAATGTCCATATGACCAAGAAAACAGTCAGAGCATTTGGACTGAACACCAGTAGGGCTTAACTGAAGAGCTTTGAGAGGGTAGTTGATTTTTCAATTACAGTAGGTCATTACAATTCTGTTGGAATTCTGAGAAGTTAATTAAATATTCAGCATCTTTATTCATATTCAGTATGACATATTTGGGAGTTTTAGGAGATATTTGACCAAGTGCCACATCTGACACTTAAGAATTGGAGCTCTTGAGTTAAATGACAGAAGTGGTATTTAACAAACCATACCCTGCCTCGGAGCTGGGTGAGGAAGAGATTTGGACAACTATAGTGAGTAACCAAGGAATGACAGATTTTAACATGGATAGTAAATGTTACTATACAAGAACTAAGCATGAAATGTGTGCACAGTGAAAGCATGCCAAAAGTAAAAAGGAAATATTGTTTTGCTGTAATTTTTGGTTCCACCAAAATTATCAGGCCATTTTAGGAGAGAGATTGGCAGAGTTGAATTTATTCCAGAAGGAACGTAATTGGGTCTTCAAACTGTGGGGGAGGGGGTTAGGGTAATGACTGCAAACGTTATGGCAGTTAAACAAAAACGACAAGTAAAATAAATAAACCCCTAAGTCTGCAATGAGACTGGTGGAGGGAGAATCTTCCTCTCCAGTACCTTTTGTAATGTGCAAATGACATACCCCCCTCCCCCACTATTACTGTCATTAACTAACTGCATTATGTTCTTTTAAAAAGCCTGAAGAACACCTAGTGTGTAAAGATCTGAAGGTTAAAATAAGTAAATATAGCTGTCTCAAGCATTTTATGCTTTTCGTTTGCTTTTTCTCTTCAACTTACAGGATAATTGAATGCCAAGGACTTCCTCTTGTAAGCGGACAGAGTGGTGATCCTTATGCCTCTGTCTCTCTGGTTGGTCCTTCTAGGTACAGTATTCTAAAATTATATTCTAAAGTTAGAATTATAAATTATATTGTCCTTATACATGGAGTAGCATGATTGCATTTGCATGAGGTGGGGGAGAGCATTAAAGGAAAGGTAGTTCATTTGCAGCTCAGAAGGTCTTTTTGCTGTAGGAATGTTTCACTGTGCTGTGATAAGATTTGGTTTCTTTCCCCGTGTAATTGAACTTATAATTCCAGTTGGTCGACAATGTGGGGAAAGAAAAACATTCGCACTCATGATGTTGGTTGTGACGAATGGCTCCATGGCCCACAGAGAGGACCCCTGGCGGCAGTGGCCGATACTGATGCCACCTATGGAGGGATCAACCCTCCGATTGTCTAGGCCTGCCAGGCTGGCCCCAGCACAAGAAAACAACTTATTGCCACCCCTTCAAGGGCATCTCAATATGGAGCCATCCTCTCTTTCCCCTTGCACCCTCCTCTCTCCTCTCCACCCTCTTTAATTGAGCGGCGGTCCCAGCATCGGCCTCTTAATTTGCTGCCACTCTCTCTCACATTGGGTCCTGATGTCGGGACTTACTTTCTGGCGGCAAAATCCCAGCCACTAAATGTCTCAGTAGATAATGACAATCCGAACATTTCCTATTCAGACTTGAATACAAATGTGTATTATTTGAGCTATGGGGAATGTGTTGCTGAAAGGATAAAGGTCTTCTGGATTGACGAGTGGTGTCATTTTAGCCTAAGTCTATTCTTTGTCATCCTCTTCCACAGATGTCAGGCTGATGATGATCCAAGACTGCCTTGCTTCCTAATATTGCTTGAGGCGCGCGGTCTGTTCTAGACTGTCTCAGCTGTTATGACCGTGTGAAATGTGATCTTAGAGGAAAAGATGGCATTGTTTGCTACTTTACACATCAGTGAAGCTTCAGAATCCATTTCCTGTACAAAATGAAGGAAGCGCAAATACTTCAGGGCACACACAGAATGAAAAGTAGAACAGTAGGCTTCTTAAAGCACCCACCTCGTATGCCAGCTGAACTTTAAGGTTAAGGATAAGAAGGTGGAATCGTCTGACAGTTATTGAGTCTGCACAACCCCTCGGGTCAGGCTTTGCTCTGTTGGTGGTGCAGATTCGTCCCCACTCTCATAATCTATAGCATATGTCACTGCATGAATAGTAGTTGCACTTTGACATTGGTCTCGCCTTCCTTTCAGCCTCATCTGGTGCTATCAAATGCCTCCCTTCATGTGTCACAATGAGTCTTGGCTGATTACCCAATAGTCAGTGTAGTTCTCTCTAAAGCCTTGCTGCTATTAAAAAGTACTCTGTCCAGTTTTGAGCTGGACACTGGGAAAGATATTGAGATGTTGGCATAACACAATTTCACCAGATGCTTCCTGGTATGAAGAAAGGCTTGAAAACTCTTTTTTTTTTGTTAGAATAATGAAATAACAAGGCAATGATGTTTAACATGATGAAAGGATGGACAGGCTAGATCGAAGAGGACTATAACTAGTAGTTTAGGGGTCAAAATGAGGCATCATAGATACCAGATTAAATGCAAGAGATTTTGAATTGAGGACATGAGAAAAATTTCAGAGGATATGAAATTTACTTCCAGAATTTGTAGTTGAGGTGCAATCGATGTCAACATTCAGGATTTGATTGGATTAGGTGGATGGAAGAAAAGGAGATGAAGTATTCTAGGAGCAGAGTAGGTAAATGTGATTGTATCCTCATGTGGAGAGTAAACACTTGAGCTGGGCTGAATGTTCTGTTGCACTGTTGTCATTTCCATGTACTTGCTGTGGAATCAGAGGTGGAAAGGGACTTTACCTCCTCCAGTTTCATTGATAGCTGACAGGAGGAGCTAGATTTTTCTGCAAGCTTTGAGACCTGATATAGGAAGCAAATGGGGATTCCGAGTCCGCGCATGTTGCCAGCAAGACCGGCTCGGCATGGCTGCCTCCTAATTGGTCACCTCCAAGCTTGCCATCCAGTTAAGGATGGTGGGCAGCCTCTCTGCTGCATGTCCAATCAGAGGGCTAGCAAGCCCACTGGAAGAGGTGGGTGCTGCTGAGGCAGGTCCAGGGATTGCCAGGAGGTGCCGCTACTGGGCTGCACAGCAGTGAAGAAATAAAGAAAGTCTAGGCTGCTGGGTCCATTGGTGTGCAGTGGAAACCCCTCAACTGGATCAGGATTGACCATGATTGCGGCTTTTCATGCTTACGGATGCGTCAATGGGGCGTGGAGCCTCTGGCTCAATTGACTGCCCAGCCTGCAGCAGGATGGCTTGAGCCAGCAGCCTTCGCAAACAGTGGGGGAGCCAGTCTGCTGGCAGCAAAATGCCAACGAGGCAACAAAATTGCCCTTAATTGGGGCCTTAACCAGCCTAATTGGCTGCCGGACAACTGATCCAATTCCAAGCCCACCCGAGAAAGTTTCCCAGTGGCGGTAATGTATCAGGGAGCCGTGCTGAAGTGGCTCCCCCCACTCTCCTGTTTTCCCGGCTCCCCCTGCCATCACAGGGCCTGGAAAATTTAGCCCTAGATCTCATCAGGCTGCTCATTAAAACTGGATCTCCCTACCTCTTAAAGTTTACTTTTAGCAGGGATTCCTAATTTTGAATTTGGTCTAAAATGTCACTGTTTTCTGTTTTGTCAGGTTGGATCAGAAAAGGACCAAAGTGAAGAAGAAAACCAGCAACCCACAATTTGATGAAACATTCTATTTTGAAGTAAGTACATTGTGCAGAAGGCCAACATGCTTCTTTCTTCATTGATGGAATTAACAGGTTTGTATGTATGCATCATCTGCTGAATTGAGAGAAATGAAGCAAAATTTTATTGATTAATCTCAAATGTGGTTGATTGAACCATTCCAGGTAACAAGAAACAGCAGTTACACCAAGAAATCCCATTTTCAAGTGGAGGAGGAAAATATTGAAAAACTGGAAATCAGGTAAATGAAGAAATGGAAACTGCCATGAAGGTGCTGAAAAATGTCATTTGGATAAGGTGAAAATGGAATTTTGAGTGATCAGGACCATTTCTGATCAAAATGTCCAGCATTTGCTGTCAAAATAATAGCGATGCAAATGGCACTTGCTGTTTTTTATGTGTAGATGATACAGCAACTTCAGGTGAAGGCAGTTGCACTGTTAAAAGCAAATATCCATACGTTGCTGCACAAGTTGCACAGCTCCATTAGCTTAGCGAAAACCACATTTCGCTGTTAAAAGCGTGATGCGTGTTAATGACTGTCAATCAACCCCTCTGGCCGAAAATACCTTTCAAGTGTGGAGTCTTATTTCCTCAGGTTGTGAATTGTTTTAGGAGATTTTTAAAATACCAAATTTAAAAAAAAAACTTTTCCTTTGTCTCTTTTTATCTCTCTCTCCATCCCATCTTCTGATTCTCTTTCTGTACCTGATTTGAAATTGAATTCATCCTCCTCCTTGCTTTTTATTTCCCAATCCTTAAATCTCATTCGTTAAGATATCCTGTTTGTTGCCCTGTTTGCTAGGTCCCTGATGCCTTGTTTGCCTCACTATACAATCAATTTTCACTTTCAGCAACCTAGTGGGCAAAAAAGTTTGAACTCAAGCGTGCAGGGGCAAGCTTAGCTTATGGCAGATGCTGTTATTTGCCTTGCCACAGCAAACTCTGGCCCAGGCCTTTGCACCAGGAAGTGGTGTGAGCTTGTTTAGTATTGATTGATTGACCTGTGGTCCAAGACTATTGATGCAAGAAGATGGACTCTAATGATCAATTGGCCACATTTAAGCTGTCAGTAATTATAACTTCAAAAACAATTATTCGACTGAGGTTTCCCTTCATTCGCAACCAATAGCCAACTAATGCTTTTGCAATGTTCCGTTTGTTATTGCAGTATCATTCTTGGTAGAAATCCAGGAAATCAAATACCTTAAATAAGCTTTGAAGCTACTTTGTTAGGGAAAGTGATCAATATTCCTCTTCTTTCTAACTGTCCTTTCTGCTGTCGAACGGGGTCTGATGTCAGTGAGGTAAGATGGTTGATTGCTGAACAGTAAATACCTGCATGTTGTGTTACTGTGGTGCATTTTCTTTCTATAATTTGGGTGCTGTGTTTTGTAACTGCATGTAACCAGGTTGGCTTTATAATTTTATTACATTTATCAGTTGAGTGGAATGTGATCTTTGGCACTCGTACCACGTAACATTGACACAGTTTTGATTTTAAGTGGAGCTCACCAAATAGTCGTCATTATGAACCTTGGCTGATTTTATCGCAACCTTCCCTAACCCAGCAACTGTGTGACCTGTTGTACGTAAATGTTTGAATTCATAAAGCATCTTATGACAGTGCCTCCTACATTTAGTTACTTTTGAGGTTGACTGCAGCACCAAGATGAATGTCCAGTTAGTGTGCAATTTTGGGGATAATGTGTTGAGGGAAGAATGTTGTTTAGTGTCCCAAATTTTGGCACATTTAGCCAGGAATCAGTCCAGAGGGCCTCTGTACAGTATGGTGTCATAACATACAATGACACTTTATCTGCCACCCACCCCACAACTCCACACACACCATTATTTCTCAGTTTCTGTTGGACAGTTGTCAAATGTCTGCTCTCCCAGTCAACTATTTCTTCATGCTGAACCACACAGAAAATGGGCAATGGAAGATTTAATCTCTGGTAAAATGCAATTGGAGACACAAGAAAATTTTTTTTTTTCATGCAGTGTTTTGTGTATGCCAAATCAGATAGGCGTGGTAGATTCCTTTCCCTGAGGAGTATTAGTGAACCGGTTGGGTTTCATGACAATCCATCAGCTTCATGGTTGCTTTCTGATACTAGATTTACCAGATTTATTGAATTAAGTTTTGCCTTGGTGAGGTTTGAACTTTCAACCCCTGAGTTGTTCTAGTCCAATAACCACTACATTAGTGTGCCCCATTCTGTATGCTGTAAATTATGTTTGGAACTAATTTGCATGTGGCTTTTGGATGTTGACTGTAGGTGGATTAGAGAAGATTTGATGTTTTCTGCAGCCTTTCAACATGTTAGTACCTTGTGATATACTCCGTCATGTTTTCTGTATGTATATGTAAATTATGGAATTCTAGATGGTGGGTTGGATAATGTCATAATTTGTTTGCAGGTTTAATCTGGTATTTCAAAACGTGACAATGAATCTCAATTTATTGCCAGAACTACAGAATTATATTGCACCCTTTTTTACTCACTGCTTACCATTCATTCTGTTTATTATTTGTGTGCTGTGGTCTCAGAAAGAAAGTCCTGATTTACGCTGATCAATTGTGGTGATGTCAGCACTGCTGGGGAGAGAGGAAAAGGTGTTGGCTCCTACCATGGCACATATATATTGACAGTTATGAACCTTCCTGCTCATTTGTAACACTGCAGTGGAGAGCCAAAACATTTGCTGACTGCATTGCTCATTCTGGTTCTGTTATTTCATCCAAAGAAATTTGTTCACAGCATCACGTTGGAAAAATGAGAAGTTAGTATTCTGTAACGATGAAACATGTTTTACATTTGTCCCACGAAGCTAGGCATAAAAGGATTCTTTTAAGGTTGTGCTATCTGATGGTGCCATTCAGGACTGATGGACAGAAAAGTATATGGTTAGACTTTTCAATGAAGTTGTTTGTTTATTATTTGGAATTGAGATCTGTTCTGTCCTATTTGTGGCATTTCTGGGATTTACCAAGAAACACCACTTTCCTATAACAGAAAATACTTGAAATACTCAGCAGAGCAGTCCGTATCTGGAGAGAGAAAAGGCAGTTCATATTCTGAAGAAGAGATTCTGCTCAAAACATTAACCTGTCGTTTTTTTTCCCCCTCTGACCTGCTTTGAATTTCCAGCATTTTTTGTGTTTATAACCCTGTTGCTGGGTAGTACTCATTATGTGACGCAATTTTATTTGCCCATTTTTATAATCTTTTACTTCTCCCCACTACCATGGCCCAAAAGAGGTTCCAAATTCCTAATCCAGAAAATCATACCGTCTTACGCCTACAGCAGCCCACACGAGTTTCCAACTTGTGTTTCTGGGAAGCAGAGTCTAATTTTTTGTTGGGTTTTGGAAGAGTGTTTTAGCCATTACATGCAGGAGCGAGGTTTTCAGGAAGTGGTGTATTTTAAAGAGTTGGCCAATATTTTATCCCCCTGCATTTTTCAAACTGCACTGCATTTATTTGAGTTTTGTTTTTTTTGTATTCTGTCCTGCCGAATTTGTTGGCAAGAATTCCGTTACCAGCTGCCGGTGACTTTTTTTTAACTACTTGGTAAAAGAGGATGCTTTGGGTTTTCCATCTCTTCTAAGGTTGCTAATTCCAGAGTACATTGGTACTTTAAACCTCTTTGCAAAATGGAATCTGTATTACTTCCACAATTCACAAGCCATGTAAAGGCAAAGGATTGTGAAGGTGGCTCTTGAATTTTTCCCTCAGTTATGAGCCCTCCCGCTCATTTGTTGAATGAGGTGTTGAATCTTTTACACAGAAATAGAAGCACTTTTGTTGTCAGAATAAATACTGACTGAGCTATTGCTAATTTAAATGATAAAAGAAACTAATTGCACTGGAAAATCTATCTTCGTTATCTATTTGATATATTGTGTTGGTTTAGCACCTCAGTGCCATTTTTAAAATCTGCAGTTAATTAGTTTAATTCCCATACCCAATGTTTGCCCCTCTTCTCCAGAATACAGCAGGCACTTCTGTTCAGTAGGGGAGGAGTTAGTGAGGGGAGGAGTTCTCCCTCCATCAGCTACACTCCTCAAAAGATTCTATGATTTGACAATCACAGAGTGACAGGAGAG
Source organism: Heterodontus francisci (assembly GCF_036365525.1). Classification (NCBI taxonomy): domain Eukaryota; kingdom Metazoa; phylum Chordata; class Chondrichthyes; order Heterodontiformes; family Heterodontidae; genus Heterodontus; species Heterodontus francisci. Next base: position 93,620,144 of record NC_090381.1, on the reverse strand, counting down.
TGGATTTATGATTGTTCTGTCAGATAAAGGAAACTGGCATCTGTAGATTGCATACTTAGCTGGTGCCTGTCTTTGTACTCTGCTTCTCCACACTGCACATCAGAGTTCAGCAGCCCTATGGACCCATCTCTTCAATTGCAGCTTTAAAGCAGAGATTGATCTCTGAAAACAACATTCCAGAAAAAATGTAAAGGCACCTAGTGTCCTATTCTGAAGTATGGTTTATAAGGCCTTTCCGATACCCCACCTAAATGGCTGTAATTTAAATGTGATCCTAAGTATTGAGTGTGGCCAGATTGTCCTTACTTGGTGTCCACACAGGCAAAGTCACTGAATAGTAATCAGGGCAGCAATAGTGGCTATTGTTTTTCTTCCCTTGCACCAAAATAAGTAAAGCTTATAACCGGGTCCTGCTGCATTTTTAGCTGGCGACATCAGCCGAAAGCAGTGCTAGTTTTCACATGTACACTGATGGATACTCGGACCTATCTCACCACCACCTCTCTCGACTTCTCCACTGTTGCTAAATTATCAGACTGCTTATCTGATATCTAGTACTGGATGGGCAGAAATTTCCAGCGATTAAATATTAGAAAGACTGAAGCCATCATTTTCGATCCCCATTCCAAATTCCGTTCCTTAGTTACCGCCTCCTCCCTCTCCATGGAAACAGTCTGAGATTGTTCTCAAGGATAACTAGGGATGAGCAACAAATGCTGGCCTTGCCAGCGACGTTCACATCCCATGAAATAATAAAAATATTAAGCCAGTCTGTTCACAACCCTGGTGTCCCATTTGACCTCGATGCGCGTCCGACCTCAAATTCATGCCATCGCTAAGACCACCTAGCTCCACCTCCGTAACATCGCCCAACTTACACCTGTCTCATCTCATCTGCTGCTGAAATCCTATTTCATACCTTTGTTACTTCTAGACTTGTCTATTCCAACACACTCTTGGCTGGTCTCCCACATTCTATCCTCCTGTAAACTTGAGGTCATCCAAAACTTTGCTGCCCATGTTTTAACTCGCAACATTTTTGCTCCCCTATCGACCCTGTGCTTGCTGACCTACGTTGGCTCCCAGTCGAGCAACATCTTGATTTTAAAAATCTCATCCTTGTTTTAAAAATCCCTCCATGGCCTCACCCCTCCCTATCACTGCCATCTCTTCCAGCCCCCAAACCTCAGACATCCACGCTCCTCTAGCCTCTTGAGCATCCATGATTTTAATTGCTCCACCATTGGTGGCCGCACCTGCAGTTACCAAGCTCTAAGCTCGAGAATAGCCTCCCTACACCTTTCCACCCTCTACCTCACTTTCCTCCTTACTCCTTAAAACCTACCTCTTTGACCAAGCTTTTGGTTATCTGACCTAATATCACCTTACGTAGTTTGGTATCATATTTTGTTTTATAATGCTCCTATAAAGCGCCTTGGGACATTTTATTACATTAAATGTGCTATATAAGTTGTTTAATATTTTCTTAAATCACAGTAGGCACTTGATTTAGTTATTGGACTGATCTAGTAAGAAATTTGTAAAATTCTGATGGTTTATCTGATTGGTTAGTTGTATGATTTAAACAGTTGCCAGATTGTATGATTGATTTAGTTAGAGATCTTCAGTTGCTAGTTTAAGTTGCTACAGAGTGTATAAGAATGGAATGTGAAAAAAGAATAAAATGTAAAAAGGAAATACATAGGTCCATCAGCATTTCGAAAGAGAAAAGATTAGCATTTCACATTCCCTTCACTAGAGCTTTGCGTTCTCTCTCTTTTTCTGTGTAGAAGCTGTGTAATTCCAGAATTTTCTGTTCTGATTTCTCGTCCTTTTTTTTGCCTCTACCATGAGAAAAAAGGTGTACATAAAGACCTCATTATTGCACTCTGGCCAACTGAAAAGTCTTTGATTTACCATAGGTCACCCAGGCCTGGCGGCTCACTTTGATGCAGGCAGTGCTGCTGTATTTGCCATGACGTTTATTATTGGATCAAATTTGAATTACACCAGACTGTTGTTCGTGCTGCTGAAGCTTGTTCAGTGCTTTGCATCCTGAACAGATCATTTTTTGATAGTGGGAGAAATCAGGCAGGAGCATGTATTTACATGAAGTAAGGTGAAGTGGTGTGTAGCTAACTACGAAATGGCATTAGCACTTCTTGATTTTGGTGCACTTGGCATCACCAATCTCACTCCTGAGTTCTATTATACATTCCACTTGAAAATGCTTAAACCTCAAGTGAACGTAATTGTATTGAACGGAACTGTCCAAATAAGTAAGTATATAAATGATAATATAAAATTTTTTCAGTAGATTAAATGTTGCTGAGTTGTTCTAGGTTCTAGTCTACTAAATATTTCCATACAAGATGTTGAGTTGTACTGTCACCATTCCTTTGCACAATTGTGTTGTGTTGTCAATTAAATTTTCTTTGTTTGCTAATTTAATTACAAATTTCTCTGCAAAATTATTCTGGCAGCCTTGTGTTAGCATGAATATTTTTCAATTTCCTAGTTGTAAAGCCCTATAATATGTAGAGGATCCTTCAGCACTTCAGCTTGTATTTATGGTGTTGCAGTTAGTACACTATGTGACCATCGTTTTCTAGTTTTTTTTTAAATGTTCATTTAAGGTAATTGAGCATATTTCACAAAATGCTTATCTATAATTTAGCAGCTTTTTCAGTTTAAAAACTGTGATCCAGAAGATGAAAATCTTTCCATATCGTGAGATTAACATTTTTTTTATTTCTTCAGAGTTGATCTGTGGAACAGTGAAAACTTGGTGCAAGATATCTTCCTCGGTGAGATTAAGGTTCCCGTGAAGATTTTAAGGAATGACAACTGTCATCGGGCATGGTAAGAGTTGGAGTGGAAACCTTACATGTCCTTAAGATAGATTGCATTGAGAATGAAATCCAGTTAAAGGGATGCCCTATATTTCCACAAAAAATGGCACTTGTAATGGCAGAGCTATGAAGTTGTTTTTAAGGTGCTGTTTTCAAGATTCAAAACCTTGGTTGCAGTAACTTGGTTTTTGTCTTAAAACTCTCACTAAATTACATCATTGTGTTCTGAATTAAAACATTAGTATCATAAGAGCAGGTCTTTACACAGGATTGCCTACACTGCCATTATATTTCTCCACAGTTCTCCGCAACATTGTCCAGAATAAGTGCTTTGATCAAAGGAATAAGGAACAATCGGTTTACATTGAGAACTGAGATGTGATTGAGTAATATACTAAAGCTACGCTTTGTTCCTTGATGAAAATGAAAAACACTGGAAATGTGCAGTATCCAAATGAGGAAAAACTGAAGTGGGATCCTGTTGAGAATGATTCAGTCTTAATCTACAGAAAACTGTTTAAATTGCTCTCCCTGTGATTTTCTTCTCTCCTCCCTCCCCCTTATCACCTCACCACCACCTCCAAAAAAAATGAACAGTTTATCCCTAATGTTAATAAACTTCAGTCTGTTAATGTAGAACCCTAACTCTTTTATTTTTATTCCTCCATGTAGTGAAAATTGGCATCATTAATGTTGTAAATGCTGTATTTGGGCCTCTGTCCACCTTCTCATTACAAGTGCCTTCATATTGGGTTATACCACTTCATTGCCTTTACATAGCACATTTCACACAGAAGTATTTCAAAGTGTATATTTGATTGGGCTCCCTTGCCGCGGTGTGCTCCAGATAGTTTAGCTATATTTTTTCCACAATGGAATAAATTGCTCTGAAGCAATTGTTCTCTCAATACTCAGTTTTCATTTCATGCTAATTCAAGAAAATGTTTGGCCTATTTTATCCTACTTTTAAGTTGTATTTCCATCTTCCAGAAAATATTGTTTTCTTGTTCCGTTGATTTCTACCGACTGAACAAACCACAGAAACTGACGCAACAATGTAATGACACAGACTGCTTGTGTTGGGATCATTTAATATATTTAAACTATTGCTTAAAATTGAGGATCAAATGAACAATTAGAATACACAGTGGCGCAGTGGTTAGCACCCTTGGGGCTTTGCCTACTTCACCACCATAATTTCAGTGGAGGTTTGACAGAAACCTCATTTACACATGCAAATGTCATTGACCTTCCACCAAGTTACAGTGATGCGCAGGGAAAGCCCCAAGGAAATTCACCCCTTTTACCTTGGGTGCCCAATGCACTGCAGCCTCACAGCTCCAGCGACCCGGGTTCAATACTGGGTACTGTCTGTGTGGAGTTTGCAAGTTCTCCCTGTGTCTGCGTGGGTTTTCTCCGGGTGCTCCGGTTTCCTCCCACAAGCCAAAAGACTTGCAGGTTGGTAGGTAAATTGGCCATTATAAATTGTCCCTAGTATAGGTAGGTGGTAGGGAAATATAGGAATAGGTGGGGATGTGGTAGGAATATGGGATTAGTGTAGGATTAGTATAAATGGGTGGTTGATGGTCGGCACAGACTCGGTGGGCCGAAGGGCCTGTTTCAGTGCTGTATCTCTAAACTAAACTAATAAACTTTTGTTTGAAAACCGCAGGAGTTTGCCTGCCTTACTTGATATACATAGTCCAGTGTATGGCAACTCAGTAGGAAAAGGAAAGAAACTGTAATCCGACACTTGATTTGCGTGTCACTGTATTGTGTCTCTTGCATCCTTGACTTGAAATGAGAAACTGGGTCAGGATGACTGCATTTCCTATCATAAGCAGCCTAATGTTTCTGTAGTAATCTGTACTTGCTGTTGTAACAAAACCATACCAAAGTATTGAGCTGGAGTGTTGCTATGGTTTCCTTCTTTCATAGAGAAAAGACTATTATCTCTGCGCAGTAACTACTACAATAAATTGCAAGCATTATTCAAAAAATTGGTCCGACTATGGAAAAAAATCTTAGACCATTGGTTTTTCATTTATCTTTTGATCCCTGCTACTGCAATTGCCTACACACCATCATATTCAGTTGACGGAATAAGACAGTCCGGTATGCATATTCTACATGGCTGCAGTCAGTGACCCTCTAAAGTCAGGTGCACCAGGTGGAGTGTTTTTAAAAGTATGTAGTCCAGTGCCCTAAATTCAACTGGATGGAACAGCACGTGATGCCGATTTGGGTCTACATTCTTGGGCATATGTCACCCACTGGTCCCATCTGCAGTTTTGAGCATCTTTTATGCTAGTTGACTCGCACTATCTTGCATCAAAGAACAGTACAGCACAGGAACAGGCCATTCAGCCCTCCAAGCCTGCGCCAATCTTGATGCCTGTCTAAACTAAAACCTTCTGCACTTCCGGGGTCCGTATCCCTCTATTCCCATCCTATTCATGCATTTGTCAAGATGCCTTTTAAACGTTGCTATCGTACCTGCTTCCACCACCTCCCCCGGCAGCAAGTTCCAGGCACTCACTACCCTCTGTAAAGAACTTGCCTCGCACATCCCCTCTAAACTTTGCCCCTCGCACCTTAAACCTATGTCCCCTAGTAACTGACTCTTCCACCCTGGGTAAAAGCTACTGACTATCCACACATAACTTTGTAAACCTCTATCATGTCGCCCCTCCACCTCCGTCGTTCCAGTGAAAACAATCCGAGTTTATCCAACCTCTCCTCATAGCTAATTCCCTCCAGACCAGGCAACATCCTGGTAAACCTCTTCTGTACCCTCTCCAAAGCCTCCACGTCCTTCTGGTAGTGTGGTGACCAGAATTGCATGCAATATTCTAAGTGTGGCCTAACTAAGGTTCTGTACAGCTGCAGCATGACTTGCCAATTTTTATACTCTATGCCCCGACCGATGAAGGCAAGCATGCCGTATGCCTGCTTCACTACATTATCCACCTGCATTGACGCTTTGTGACCTGTGGACCTGTGCGCCCAGATCTCTCTGCCTGTCAATACTCCTAAGGGTTCTATCATTTACTGTATACTTCCCACCTGCATTAGATCTTCCAAAATGCATTACCTCACATTTGTCCGGATTAAATTCCATCTGCCATTTCTCCGCCCAAGTCTTCAACCGATCTATATCCTGCTGTATCCTCTGACAATCCTCATCACTATCTGCAACTCCACCAACCTTTGTGTCGTCCACAAACTTACTAATCAGACCAGCTACATTTTCCTCCAAATCATTTATATATAATACAAACAGCAAAGGTCCCAGCACTGATCCCTGCAGAACACCACTAGTCACAGCCCTCCATTCAGAAAAGCACCCTTCCACTGCTACCCTCTGTCTTCTATGACCGAGCCAGTTCTGTATCCATCTTGCCAGCTCACCTCTGATCCCGTGTGACTTCACCTTTTATACCAGTCTGCCATGAGGGACCTCGTCAAAGGCTTCACTGAAGTCCATGTAGACAACATCCAATGCCCTTCCTTCATCAATCATCTTTGTCACTTCCTCAAAAAACTCGATCAAGTTAGTGAGACACGACCTCCCCTTCAGAAAACCATGCTGCCTCTCGCTAATAAGTTCGTTTGTTTCCAAATGGGAGTAAATCCTGTCCCGAAGAATCCTCTCCAATAATTTCCCTGCCACTGACGTAAGGCTCACCGGCCTATAATTTCCTGGATTATCCTTGCTACCCTTCTTAAACAAAGGAACAACATTGGCTATTCTCCAGTCCTCTGGGACCTCACCTGTAGCCAATGAGGATACAAAGATTTCTGTCAAGGCCCCAGCAATTTCCTCCCTTGCCTCCCTCAGTATTCTAGGGTAGATCCCATCAGGCCCTGGGGACTTATCTACCTTAATGCTTTGCAAGACACCCAACACCACCTCCTTTTTGTTAACGACATGATCCAGACTATCTACACTCCCTTCCCTAGACTCATCATCCACCAAGTCCTTCTCTTTGGTGAATACTGATGCAAAGTACTCATTTAGTACCTCGCCCATTTCCTCTGGCTCCACACATAGATACCCTCCTCTGTCCTTGAGTGGGCCGACCCTTTCCCTGGTACCCTCTTGCTCTTTATATACGTATAAGCTTAAATGATAATGTGCTTCAGTTTCTACGAAGGCAGACTAAGAAGATGCTTAGTGAGATGAAACCAGATGTGAAAGGATAAATTGCTTTATTTTACAGTAAGAATCAGAATCGATTAGTGTAATTTATCTTTGCATATCAGTGCAAAATAAAGAACAGACCACGATTGTCCACATCAGTGTGTCATCATGCACAAATTAACTAACTGCTTCTCAGTGAAAACTTTTACAGTTTTTCCTATACACACTTTGAAGCTTTTCTGTTTCAGTGCTTCTCAAACCTTTGCGTACACAGACTACTTAGGTGGGGCAAAAGATCCAGCAGACCATCTAACAGTCCTATCCCACCCACTTCCATTTGCCACCACAAAAAAAAACTCATCAGTTAATGGGAACTTCTGGAAACTATAAATAGTTTTGCTGCTTTTTCACTACTAAATGTAATAAATTTATGTGCATTAATTTTTTATGACGTACCATTAGTAAATTAATTCATGCCAGTAACACAAGTATAAGCATTTTCATATTATTAACATTAATACTATAAGAGAATACATTTGTTATAAAATCATCACAATAATCTCCTTGTGAGAAACTAATACTTACCTTGCATTTATATTAATCATACAAAATTAATAGTAACACAAATCTTGGTTATAAAACTACATTGTTGTTGCTCGTGCTTGTGACAATTCGTGCCACACATGCAAGAGCCAGTCTGTTGTGTGATGTCATGCAAGTTCTGGGGGTGAGGGTTCTGGCCTGTGTTCTCGTATGGGCTCGGCCATGGCGTTGCATGTCCTTAGCTTTCATTTTGGACCAGCCCACGGACAATACATTGAGAGCCACTGGCAAAAAGCTTCCTCACTATGTGTCCTAGTTTTTCTCTTTCACTCCCTCAGTTTAGACAGACAGGAGTCAAAGGACTTTTCAACACACTGGGTGTGAAGTGTTTTCAATTAACTAAACAAGCTAATGCATTGTTTATAGTTTACAATTTTGCATAGACTTCAATAATCCTGCATTGAGTTGTGTAAAGTTTTTTTGAAGTCAACATGAGTGGGAACTGGTACCTCTTTCAGTTTTGTGTGAACAAAAAATCTCTTGCTCCTTGTTCGAGTATTGATTTCAAACAGATAAGAGGTTTTGGTAACTGTAACTGGCAAGGCAAAGTTTTTGGCCTGAATATGATTATTTAGAAGATGTGTAAAACCAGCAAGGTGTGAATCTTTGGCAACCTTGTTTAACTACCAATAGAATTGATGTGAATAGTGCTCTTGTACCTGGTGCACTGAAAGAAATTCCTGTTAAACACATGCTAGTTTGTGTGTACTATTGCAAAACATTGCTGCCAGGGAGGAATGTATAAATATGGAGTTACACCAACATGATATAGATTTTGCCTAGGATTAATTGTACGACATTTTGTTGAATTAACATGGCCTAGTCATCCACAACCCTACCCTACCCAATAGCCAATTATGTTATTAGTTGTCCCTCGAATATTTGCAGTGTTTTATTTGGAAGGGCTCAAACAAGTATGCACACTGTTTTTGAACAGGTACTTACTACAACCAAAGGACAATGGAAACAAGTCTGCAAAATCAGAAGACTTGGGGTCACTTCGGCTCTCCATATTCTACAACGAAGATTATGTGCTTCCCTCCCAGTACTATAGTTCTCTAAATGACCTGCTGCTAAAGTCATCAGATGTCAAGGTAATTATTTGCTGATAGAGGCTGCGAAGCTTGTTGCTTTTTGCTTGTATGATGTGCTGCAGCTTAACAGAATGCATGTATCCCAGTGTAATAAAGTAGTTCTGGCTCCTTTATTCTGATGAAAGATCTCCATAGTGAGCAACAGTGTTGCCTTTGCAACTAAAGAAACTTGGCGAGTTTGTGCCTCATTAGGATATCACTGTTGGCTAAACTATTCTAATACTCTTAGCCAGTCATGAAAGGTGCTATCTAAGTTTTAATTCTTTGTTTCCTTAATGCTCTTTTGCTGAATTGGAAGGCATGTCAGCCTGCACTTCCTCAAACAAATCCTAGCATACTAGGAGTCAAACATCAGAGCACCCTCCAACACATTTATACTCTGCCCTATACTACAAATACTGTTAGGGGACCTATACACAACTCCCATCAATATTTTGTACCCCTTGCTGTTTCTTAGCTCCACCCAAACTGCTTCCACTACTTGATTTTCTGAGCTAAGATCCTTTCTCTGTACTGTCTCTCTTCCATCCATTATTTATCAGGGCTACCCCTTTTTTTTATCCCTTTGCCCATCTCTTTAGAATATTTAGGTCCCAACCTTGTTCACTTTGTAACCACGTCTTCGTAACGACTATTAGGGACAGATAGAAATGAATAGGCTTGATCTATGAGGAGAGATTGAGTAGACTAGGCCTATATTTCCTTCAGTTTAGAAGAATGAGAGGTGATCTATTGAACAGAAAACCATCTTAAGGGGATGGCCAGGCTAGTTGCTGAGAATTTTTCCCTTGCTGGGGAATCTAGAACATGGGGTCACATCTCAGGATAAGGGTGCACCCATTAGAACTGAGATGAGAAATTTCTTCACCCAAAGGGCTGTGAATTTCTGGAATTCTCTACCTCAGAGAGCTGTGACTGCTCAATTCTTGAGTGTATTCAAGACGGAGATCGATCGATTATTGGGCATTAAGGAAATTAAGGGATAGTGTGGGAAGGAGGAGTTGTGGTAGAAGATCAGCCATTATATTGAATGGTGGAACAGGCTCAAAGTCAAATGGCCTGCACCAGCTCCTACTACTTATGTTCTTATGACACAGAATCCAGTGTGCAGGGAAGGGCAAAGGAACAGGATGAGTGAAAATAGCTGATGAACTCAGGTGGTTTGATTTTTATTTTAAAACTTGCTAATGGGGAGATGTACATTACAGAAGGCTACATTTGGAATTTGAACTGTTATCCCTGCTCAGGTACACAGATACCTTTCAGTCATGAGACTTTTTAAATATTTGGGCAGTCATGCTGAGGCTGTAGAGCTGTTTTATAGTGAAATGTGCATTGTAGTATTTGTAACATTTTAAAAAGGCAAACTTAAGATATACCCAATTATTAAAGAATGCACCTTTCTTGGAACCTCCACTAATGAGTATGCATCACTACAAAAACTAGCCTTCAATCACGAGACCTTTTAAAAGGAATTAATACAAGCTACTATCCTGATATTGTGCGGTATTAGAAAATATATCTACATTAAGTACAGCAGTGGTCCCTTATTCCAAAAAGTGTTAATATACTGCTGGTAGTTCCAAAAATTGCTATCAGCTACAGCTGGCCATTTTTTTAAACAAAAAGGGCTGACACCATCTGCTGGTTAACTTAGGATGGTCACAATATTGTATAACACCTCAGCAACATGCTTAATTTTTTGCCTTTTCAAAGCAGACATTATTGCACTTTTGTGTATAATTGCCACTGTAAGTGCATACATCTCAGCTTACATGCTTGAACATAACCTTTCCTAAATGAGCAACATTTTGCAGAGAATTGTCAAATCTCATTTTCACTGTTAAAATACCATCAATCTCTTGGTTTTTACTAGCATTTGCTTTATATAGTGATTAAAGAAAATCTAAACCTGATTAAATCAATGCACAAGCCATGTATAATACCCTTCATTGCTTTGGAAATAGTAATGTTGAAAGTAAAAACAGGATCTGAATGGTGTCATGGTCCAGATACTGCTGAATGTTCATTGTGCACACATGCTCAAATTGCTTAAGCTTATTTCTTCTGTTATCACAAAGTATCTAACTTGAACAGACTCTCAAAGTCCAGTTTTTCCCTAATGTCTTTAAATGTGGAGCAAAAAACTGGGTCTCATTATATATAGACTAAAAAGATATTGGCCTGCATTCAAGCCAGTGTTTAAGAATGAGATCATTTCTTCAAGACATACATTATGAGCTAAATCTTATTATCTTGTGAGCTGGCATGGGCTGAATAATGAGGTTTGTACTGATGACTCCTTTTCCTCAAGTTTGGTTTGGTTTGGTTCACACAGACTCTGTTCCAGGAATATCCTGGTTAGCTGTTGGCATTGTCAAATGTAATCGAAAGTGACATTACAGCTGCAGTTTGTAGCGAGCAAGCCCAGTCCACTTTTTATTAAATAACCAGCCTAGCTCCTAAGTAAATATAGTATTCTTGGCATATTGACAACATAGAATGTTATCCATCAGGTATATAGTCTATATTGTGTTAGTTATGACCTTCCCACAGATTGAGAACTATTTTTGTGGACATAGGAAGGGTGGAGAGCATCTGTAAGTGATTAAAATGGTGACTTGCAACAAATCCTCTGAGGTCATTTTGCAGTGTTGCTTATCCTTTCTCCTTTCTCTTATTCAAGCCTATATCCGCCTCAGCAGTCCATATCCTGGGTGAGGTGTGCCGTGAGAAGCAAGAAGCAGTATTGCCAATTGTACGCCTGCTGTTGCATCACAAGAAGCTGGTTTCTTTCCTCCGTGCTATAGCCGAGTTAGATCTCCAGCAGACACAGTAAGTCTGTCAATTGCTACAATGGTTGGTCTCCCTTGATTGCCACACCCTGGGAGGAACAAGAGACTATTTTATCATTAGCTCTGATGTAGAACTTTACTGAGGAACAGGTGGACCTTACTGGTGGACCACATTTCCAACATTTGATCTGAACACTGCTATAATTGATCTGGGAGTGCTTGTTGCTGAGTAAAGCTCTTTTTACTGTGTCCAATCAATGTGCCTCAATTGCATCTTCATAACAACAGCACCTGCTGTGCCAATATGGCATTTTCATTTCCCCTATCAATCCATTAAGCCTCCCTAAGTAAGATTGCCAATTGTGAAGAGTATAGGAATATTTCATCCTGTGAATTTATAACTACTAAGACCTTGGTTGAGGTTGTTCCATAATTCATGATGTTCCTATGCTGCTGTGGGCTTTCAACAGTACCAGGAAAAATGTTCCAAAACTTAGTTGATTGTGGAATGTATTTGTTTTTTTTAAAATGAGTTCTTCCAAGTTAACTTTCACTCGCCCACGCTACTATTTGAACTTCATCCAGTTGAACTAAATCTGGAAAGGGGATAAAGTATAACTGTAGTTATGGATGGGGGTCACTACAGTATATAGGATTGGAATAGTTTGCAAAGGAAAATGAGGGATTGGAGCTGGGATTCAGGTGTATGAGAAGTATCTGACCTAGTGGTTGTGTGCATCGGAGGATTGAAATACTTATTGGAGCTGGGGTCAAGCCCACTGGAAGATCATAAGCAGAAGATGGCGCAGCTGCACCAGAGGTTTGGAAATGGAGAAAGGGGTACACCACCGGGTTAGAGGTAAAGTGGGTTGCACTGAAGAATTGGAGGAGCTGTACAGGTCCAATGGAACTGAGGTGGCAGAACACAGGGTAGTGAGGGGGATAAAACCCACTTTACTGTTTGCCAGCTGATTTCTTATCTGTTTCAAGCTGCCAATCAACTTGCCCAGGCTAGTTGATGCATCAGATATTTAACAGTAAGGTACCATTATTCTCATGGTGAGCTTCATTTCCTGTTGCTACCCTGTTTGCTGTCCTAAAATTTGCTCAAAGGAATTTCTCTCCAAGTTTTACTTCATACCATTATGCTCATTGTCCTCCATTTGCCAGTACATTGCAGGAGCAAATGACTGCTCCATTAGTTTATCCATTGATCGAGCTCCTCCACCACCAACAGTTAACCTACAGTTCTGTTCTTTCTATTTGGGACTGATTTACTTCATTTGATAGTGTATGAAATGGTTAGTATTAAGAGCTGAGGGAGTTTATTTTGGGGATGGAGGATAGATAGTGACATGTTGCTTTAACACAGGATTATCTGCATTATCCATAGACATAATGGAGATCAGTTTAAGATTTGTATGCAATGAGGTGTGTAGGAGAACATGCCAAGAGGAGCACCAGCCATACCTAAAAATGAAATGCCAACCTGCTGAAGCTACAGTACAGGACTACATGCATGCCAAACAGCAGAAGCAGCATACAACAGACAGAGCTAAGCAATCCCACAACTAACAGATCAAAGCTCTGCAGTCCTGCTACATCCAGTTGTAAATGGTCGACAATTAAACAGCTAACCAGCGGAAGAGGCTCCACGAACATCCCCAATCTCAATGATGGCAGAGACCAGCAAAAGACAAGACTGAAACATTTGCATTTGTCTTCAGCCAGAATTGCTGAGTGGATGATCCATCTCGGCCTCCTCCTGAGGTTCACAGCATCACAAATTCATGTCTTCAGCCAATTCAATTCCTGTCACGTGATATAAAGAAATGGCTGAATGTACTGGATACAGCAATGGCTATGGGTCCTGATAGCATGTAGTACTGAAGACTTGTGCTTCAGCTTGCCACTCCCCTAGCTAAGCTGTTCCAGTACAGCTAAGAACATTGGTATCTACCCAACAATGTGGAAAATTGCCCAGGTATGTCCAGCCTGCAAAAAGCAGGACAAATCCAATCTGGCCAATTACCATCCTATCAGTTTATTTTCAATTATCAACAAAGTAATGTAAGATGTCATCAACAGTTCTATCAAGCAGCACTTACTGAGCAATAACCTGCTCACTGATGCTCAGTTTGGGCTCTGCCAGTACAGCTTGGTTGCAGACCTCATTACAGCCTTGGTCCAAACATGAACGAAAGACCTGAATTCCAAAGGTGAGGTGAGATCAAGGCAGCGTTTGACTGCGTGTGGCATCAAGGAGCCCTAGCTAAATTTGTCAATGGGAATTGGTGGGGGGGGGGGTGGTGTACTCCACTGGTTGGAGTCATACCTACCACAAAGGAAGATTGTTGTGGCTGTTGGAGGTCAGTCATCTCAGCCCCAGGTTGTAATCTTCCAAAATTCTCTAAATTCTGGAATGGTCCCAGTTGATTGGAAAACTGCAAATGTAACACCTCTATTCAAGAAATATCGGGGGTGGTTGGTGACAGGAAGCAGGAAACTATAGGCCAGTTAGCCTAACATCTGTCATTGGGAAAATGCTAAAATCTATTAAGGAAGTAGCAGGACATTTAGAAAATCATAATACAATCGGGCAGTGAACATGCTTTTATGAAAGGAAAATAGTGTTTGACATTTATTAAGGTCTTTGAGGATGTAACAAGCAGGGTGGATAAAGGGGAAACCAGTCGATGTAGTGTATTTGGATTTTCAAAAGGCATTCGATAGGGTGCCACAAAAGGTTGCTACACAAGATAAGAGCTCATGGTGTGGGAAGTAATATGTTAACATGGATAGAGGATTGTCGAACAGGCAACAGACTCAGCATAAATGGGGGATTTTCAGGTTGGCAAACTGTAACTAGTGGAGTGCCACAGGGATCAGTGCTGGGCCTCAACTATTATGATTTATATTAATGACTTATATAAAGGGACCAAGTGTATTGTCAAATTTGCAAATGATACAGAGAGGTAGGAAAGCTAAAACGAAACAAGAAATGCTGGAACCACTCAGCAGGTCTGGCAGCATCTGTGAAAAGAGAAGCAGAGTTAACGTTTCGGGTCAGTGACCCTTCTTCGGAACCGACTAGGAAAGCTAGTTGTGAGGAGGACACAAAGTGTTGGCAAAGAGATATAGATAGGTTAAGTGAGTGGGCAAAAATTTGGCAGATGGAGTATATCCCCCTTGTAGTTAAGGCCAGGCAATTGGAGAGTATTCCATCATACTCTTGACTTGTGCCTTGTAGATTGTGGACAGGCTTTGGGGAGGCAGGAGGTGAGTTACTCACTGCAGAATTCCAAGCTTCGACCTGCTCTTGGTCGCCACAGTATTTATATAGCTGGTCCAGTTCAGTTTCTGGTCAGTGATGACCCCCAAGATGTTGATAATGGGGATTCAGCAATAGTAATGCCATTGAATGTCAACGAGAGATGGTTGGATTCTCTCTTGTTGGAGATGGTCATTGCCTGGCACTTGTGTGACACAAATGTAACTTGTTACTTATCAGCCCAAGCCTGGATGTTGTCCAGGTCTTGCTGCAACTGGATACAGACCACTTTAGTATCCGAGGAATTGCAATGGTGCTGAACATTGTACAATCATCAGCGAGCATCCCACTTCTGACCTTGTGATGGAGGGAAGGTCATTGATGAAGCAGCTGAATATGGTTGGTCCTAAATCACTACCCTGAGGAACTCCTGCAGTGAAGTCCTGGGACTGAGGTGATTGACCTCTAACAGCCATAACCATCTTCCTTTGTACTAGGTATGATTCCAAGCAGTGGAGAGTTTTCCTCCTAATTCCCAGTGACTCCAGTTTTGCTAGGGCTCCTTGATGCCACAGTTAGTCATATGCTGCCTTGATGTGAAGGGCAGTCACTCTCTCCTCACTCACCTCTTGAGTTCATCTCTTTTGTCCATATTTGAACCAAGGCTGTAATGAGATCAGGAGCTGAGTGGCCCTGGAGGACCCCAAACTGAGCGTCAGAGAGCAGGTTATTGCTGAGTAAGTGCTGCTTGATAGCATTGTCAAGACACCTTCCATCACTTTGCTGATGATTGGGAGGAAGCTGATGGGGTGGTAATTGGCTGGATTGGATTTGTCCTGCTTTTTGTGGATAGGACTTACCTGGACAATTTTCCACATTGTCAGGTAGATGCCAATGTTGTAGGTGTTCTGGAACAGTTTGGCTAGGGGCACAGCTTGTTCTACAGCACAAGTCTTCAGTACTACAGCCGGGATGTTGTCAGGGCCCATAGCCTTTGCAGTATCCAGTGCCTTCAGCATTTCTTGATATCACATGGAGTGAATCAAATTGGCTGAAGTCCGGCATCTCTGATGCTGGGGACCTCAGGAGGAGGCCAAGTTGGATCATCCACTCTGCACAGGTTGCAAATGCTTCAGCCTTCTCTTTTGTGCTGATCTACTGGCCTCCCTCATGATTGAAGATGGGGATATTTGTGGAGCCCCCTCCTTCTGTTAGTTTTTTAATTGTCCACCACCATTCATGACTGGCAGAACTGCAGAGCTTAGATCTGATCCGTTGGTTGTGGGATTGCTTAGCTCTATTGCATGCTGCCTACACTGTTTGACATGCATGTAGTCCTGTATTGTAGCTTCACCAGGTTGATACCTCTTTTTTTTTTTGACATTCCTGGTGATGCTCCTGGTACGCCCTCCTGCACTCTTTGTTGAACCAGGGCTGACCCCCCCGCCCCCCCCCCCCAGCTTGATGGTAATGGTAGAGTGGGGAATATGCTGTGCCATGAGGCTACAGATTGTGTTTGAATACAATTCTGCTGCTGCTCATGGATGCTCAGTTTTGAGTTGCTATAACTATTCGAAATCTATCCCATTTAGCACAGTGGTAGTGCCACACAACACGATGGAGGGTATCCTCAATGTGAAGACAGGACTTCATCTCCACAAGGACTGTGCACAAGGACTCCTACCAATACTGTCATGAACAGATGCATCTGCGCCAGGTAGATTGGTGAGGACGAGATCAATAGGTTCTTTCCCTCTTGTTCGCTCACTCATCACCTGCCGCAGACCCAGTTTAGCAGCTATGTCCTATAGGGCTCGGTCGGTAGTGATGCTACAGAGCCACTCTTGGTGATGGATATTGGAGTCCTCACCCAGAGTACATTCTGTGCCCTTGCCACCCTTAGTGCTTCTTCCAAGTGGTGTTCAACATGGAGGAGCACTGATTCATCAGCCGGGGGGGTGGGTTCGGTAGATGGTAATCAGGAGGTTTCCATACCCATGTTTGACCTGATGCCATGAGACTTCATGGGGTCCAGTGTCAATGTTGAGGACTCCCAGGGCAGCTCCCTCCCGACTGCATACCACTGTGCCGCCACTTCTGGTGGGTATGTCCTGTCTCACCATGGCTGGTGATGGTGGTGTCTAGGACATTGTAAGGTATGATTCATTGAGGATGACCGTCGGGCTGTTGTTTGACTAGTCTGTGGGAGAAGCCCCCAGATGTTAGTAAGGAGGACTTTGCAGGGTTGACAGAGCTGGGTGTGCCGTTGATCGGTGCCTAGATCAATGCCAGGTGGTCCGTTTGGTTTCATTCCTTTTGTCTAGCAGTTTGGTACAACTGAGTGGTTTGCCATGCCATTTTAGAGGGAAATTAAGAGTCAACCACATTGCTGTGGGTCTGGAGTCAGATGGAGGCCAAACCAGATAAGGACAACAGATTTCCTTCCCTAAAAGGCATTTTTATGACAATTGACAATTACTGAGATTGGATTTTTTGTTTAAATTCCAGATTTATTAATTGATTTTATTCCACCAGCTGGTGGAATTTGAACCCTTCTCCCCAGAGCATTAGCCTGGGACTCTGGATTGCTAGTCCAGTGACAAGGATGTGAGACTCCTTGAGAAGGTGCAAGGGAGATTTACCAGAATGATTCCTGGGATGGGGGATTTTAGTTTACAAGGTTACGTTGGAAAAACTCGGGTTGTTCTCCTTAGAACAAAGGAAATTGAAAGGAGATTTAATAGAGATGTACAAGATTGTAACAGGCTTAAATAAGTTAGACAAGGAAAAACTAATTAGTTAATGGTACAAGGACAGTGGGACACAAATTTAAGATTTTGGGCAAGAAATGTAGGAGGATATGAGGAAGAACATTTTACTGAGCGAGTGGTAATGACCTGCAACTCATTGACTGCAAGGGTAGTGGAAGCAGAGACGATCGATGATTTCAAAAGAAAATTGGATGGACAGTTGAGGAAAATAAACTTGCAGGGCTACGGGGATAGAGTGAGGAATTGAAACTGATTGGATTGCAAGTAGAAATGTTTTGCAATAACCAGTATTAACAGGTAAAAGCCAAATGTTGTCTTCATACCCAGTTTATCTCTGGATGTGAATACACTAACAATGAAATGTACAGCTTCTCGATGGCTATTTCAAATTGTTTTCAACCCTGACTATAAAGTAATAAAACGACAGGGCAAAAATATGTGGACTGAATTACATGTTTTGTTATAATAAGGCCTAGATGCAAGAGATTAGGTATTTCTTCAGTATGGACACTCCTAGTAAATCAAATTGATGCCAGCAATGGGGTAAGAGTGTTTTAAAGGTATGCATTCTTCATCTTTTAACCTCAATATTCATAGATTAGGATCCGTCAACCAAATGGGCAGAAGGTACTTAGAATATAGAGTGTTCAGTTTAAATATTTAAAGTTAGTTCAGCCTTGGCAGCATGTGAGTCTGAATCTGCAGTGGTGCTTGCCCTTTGTTTAATATAAATAACACAGTAAGTATATTCTAGGATCTTATCAGGAAGAAATAGAAACACCAGCGTCTAAGAGAAGTTTGTTCACTCCTACATTCCTTATATGTTGAAGAACTTGTGTGTATCCTGCTTGCTTCTTTAGCGTTGATGCTTGCTTAAGCAATGTTATGGCATCGGCATAGATGGACTTCTGGAATTTGGTGCAAGGTATTAGTGCCGTATAGATGCAAGCACTCAATTCTGTGGCAGACTGTGACTGGTAGATGATACAGGAGAGCCGAGCTTTCAGTGTGCTTTCCTTTGAATGACTGTTAGATTTGTTGTACACTTTCGTTTTCAGAAAATTTGAGGTCTGGTGTAACCTGTTTCTTTGTTTTTGTAGGGAAGCCAACACTATCTTCAGGGGAAACTCTCTGGCCACTCGGTGTATTGACGAAACGATGAAACTGGTTGGAAAGCATTATCTGAAAATGACACTGAAGCCTATTTTAGATGAAGTAAGATGCATTATATTATACTTCCTAGTTTATACTCATGCCAACTTTTCCATGAACAGTGAATGGAGGAAAACTTAGACCGTTGGTTGATTTCCTCTGCAGTTGCTCAAGAACAAAAGTTATTTTTTTTTAAATCCGTTCACCCCAACCCGCTCTCTTTCATGTAACTGTTGGTGCCTCAATTTATCCTTGGCCCCTTCATCTACTTGCTGCCCCTCAGTGACATCATCTGAAAACAGCACCAGATTCCACATGTACACTAAGGAGACCCAGCTCTGCACCATCATCTCTTTTGATCCTTCCATTGCCTGATTTATCATGTTGTTTGTCTGATATCCATTATTGGATGAACAGAAATTTCCTCCAATTAAGTATTGGGAAGACTGAGACCATCGTCTTCCACAAATTCAGTTCTCTGGGTACTGGCTCCATCCCTCCTCCCTGGCTACTTTTTGAAGCTGAACCTGACTGTTTGCAATCTATATAACCTTGCGCTGAGCTCTCTATCATCAATACTGCCACCTGGCTCCACTGGCAACACCTGAAATTTAAAATTCCCATCCGAATGTTTAAATTTCTCTATTACTTCAATCGTCCTGATCTCTGTAACCTCCTCCACCCCTGCAGCCCTCCCAAGATCTCTGCGTTCATCCAGTTCTGGCCTCTTGTGCATCCCTGATTTCCATCACTCCACCATTGTTGGCTGTGTCTTCAACTGCCTAGGTCCTAAGCTCTGGAATTCCCTCCCTAAACCCCTCTACCCCTCTCTCTCTCCCCTGCCCTTTAAAACTGTCCTTAAAACCTACCTCTTTAACCAAACTTTTTGTCAGTGGTCCTAAAATCTCTGTGGCTCAGTAACAAATTTAGTCTGATAACACTCCTGTGTAGGGCCTTAGAATGTTTTTACTATATTAAAGATGCTATATAAATGCAAGTTGTTGTCACACTCTAATTTTGTCTCCTCCTGGTTGTTTTCCACTCTTTCTGTATCCTTTTTTTCCCCATTACACATGTCTCATTGCTGTCTCTCACTCTCACTTTCTCTTTTTATAAGAAAATAGACGGGTGTTTATTTTTAAATAATTCTGTGATATTACTATAATCTGATTTAGAGTCAGTAGCTCTATAGTTGATTGTTGCAGCAAAATCTTTTTTACACACTCATCCAGAAGTATTTTGTAATCTTATTCCTGGATGTTTTCCTACAAATGATGCTGGGTGCGCAACATTTACCAAGTGCACATTTTTATTGCTGTGCAAACATATTCTGAGGTTTGGGCTAAATATCTGTGCTCAACATGTGTTGCCAAAAAAAATTCACTTTCTGAGGCATCGCCATCTCCCCATCCTTAGCCAGCTGTCAGCAGTACAGATAAGGTGGTACTTTTTGTTTACCATTTTATATCAAAATATTTATTTCAAATGTTCAAACTCTGTAATGCACTAAACTCCCTCTCCACTTGTTCGTGTGTCTGGGCACCACATGTCTGTTGTACCGTGCTGCTGTGATGACACAATGAAAAGTATTTATTTGACTGAAGGGGGTCATTTATGGCAAACAGTTTTCCAATAATGCAGCTTTTAGACACCCAGGAAGTGCCTGATAAATGGAGCGCATACATCAGGCCTCCACTGAAGCAACATGACCTTGCTTCCTGAGTAGCTAAAGAGACCCCCTCTCCACATCCAGAGAAGCCAAGAGCCCAAATACTACTGCCAGCAAATGCAATTTCTTCCTCCAGTAAAAGGTCCCCCAGTTTGAGTCTGAAAGTTTTTTTTAAAAAACAGATGTACTTCACTACTTCAACTAATAAAATGTATTACGGTTTAAGAATATAAATTATCTTCACGAGGTAATTGGGAGTTTTGTTTCTTTAGATTTGTGACTCCTGTAAAACTTGTGAGATTGATCCTGTTAAGTTAAAGGAAGGTGATAATGTTGAGGTGAATAAGGTATGTACACTCAGGTTTTCTGGTAATTGCTTCAATTTTTAATATATAATTGTAAGTTGCACAGTGTAGAAAAGCTAGTTTTATAACCAACTGTAAAACAATTTTAACCAACTAATTTTAGTATACTGTTTTATATTTAATGCAGTGGCACCTCAATTAGCCGCACTTCATTTATTCACTTTTTTGGTTCCTTGCAATTTTGCTGGCAGAAGGCAAGCACTGCCATCAACAGTTCTAGTAAATTGCTATCTCTCAAACTTGCCTGTAACTGAAACCGGCAGATATGCCACTGTACAAGAGAGCGGATTCCCCTGTTTCCGTCCATTGTCCCATAACTAGAGCCATGCACTCAGGGCAAGTATGTGCTCATCTCTAGCAATAGTCACTCCACGGCTTCACTGATAATGTTGTGGAGGTTGCCAACAAGATAGCTGGAGGTGTGTGTATACTGGTTTTAGCACTTCTATCTGTTGCTAAGGATCCATGGTTGGTGTTGGACAAAAGCTTCTGGCCGGTACTCTGATGTCCGTGATGAGACCCAGGCACACCAGTGTGAGCCAGCAGGTCTGTTGGATCAGCCAGGTAAATACCAGGTGATCTTGATGGCAGGCCTTGAAGAGGTGAGTGCAGATGGAGAAGATGAGGATAGGCAGTTAAGGAAGGGTAGAGCAGTAATCTAGTGATTAATCTGGTGATAATCTAAGAATCTTGGTGATATACAAATTTCATTTAATTGCCCAGGGGATCCCCTCTACTATGTTGTGAATTGAGCTAGCATTCGAATGCAAATGTTACTTTTTCTTCACTGACTTTATTTTCAAATTTGCAGGAGAACCTTCGCCAGTATGTTGAAAGAGTGTTCAATGTGATTGTAAAGTCCAGTATGAGTTGTCCCACCTTAATGTGCGAGGTGTTTAATTCACTACAAAACTTGGCAAGGAAGCAATTTCCAGGTAAGAGGTCACAGTCATGATATTTCAAACAAAAAGGACTTTGTGAAACTAAATATAATAGAACAGATTAATGGTTGGATATTAAAATTCAAATTCAAAACTGTATGTGGTGAGAGATCACAGATCATTCTCATTGAATGGTGGAACAAGCTCGAGGGGCTAAATGACCTACTGCTGTAACTGTGCCGGAATTATACGTTGGGCGAGAGGCCCCACCCACCGGGCGAAAAGTCAGTGGTGAGCCCACTCTCAGTGGCGGGCCTGGAGAGCCAAGCTGGGATTTTTTGCTCCCCAGGCCCTTAATTGGTCTTGGGCGGGACTTCCACCTCCTTGAGGCAGGAAGTCCCGCCTAATGGAGCTGCGGGCTGACAGCTCTTAGTCCCACTGGGAGCGGTGGCCACTGCTGGGACTACAGCCAGCCATCAGAGGCAACAGGAAGGACAGCCGCAGAACTCTGGTAGGTTTTTATGGCCTCGCTGGGTACAATCGGCCAGGCCCCGGCAAGATAAAGGGGCTGGTGGGGGGTGGTGACACAATGTTGTGCGTTGGGGTGATTGGGGCTTCGGGGGCAGTCCTCCATGATGCACAGGGTGTGCACTCAGGAGGCCCAGCCCACAAAAAGACCGCCTGGTTTTACCAGACGGGGTTCTTGGAGCCTTTGCCGTCGGCCCCCAAGGGTAAAATACCCTTGGTGGCAGGAGGAGGCCCTTGAGTGGCAGTTAGTTGGCCACTTAAGGGTCTTGATTGGCCTGGAGCAGGCGGGCCATTTCCAGCTGCCCTGCGTAAAATTGCAACGGGGGTGGGAAGGCGTTGGGAAGGCCCACCCCCACCCCACCCGTCGCCACCAGCCCGCTCTTTGGGGGCTGTAAAGTTTCGGCATAAGTTTCTAAAACTGAGCTATATTGTATCTAATTTCTATGGTGATGGAGCTATTAAAGGACTATTGTCAGTGTCCTGCTGTATCTAAAATTTTGGGTTCTTTTGAGCTGTTAAACCTTGAAGAGTAAAGCCTAATTGGTATCAAAAAATCAGGTTCATGACCTTGTGTGCTCGTTTTACAGCAGACTCAATTTTCCAGTCGATGATTTTGAGGGGCCAAATGATGCTGTGTTGCAGGCATGTGTGCCCCTCACTTAATTGGCATGCTTAGACATACGAGGTCGCCACTAAATTTCACAACTTCAGGTCAACCTCCACTCGCTGACCTGTTCCTCATATAAAATGTGAAACCCATATAAAATGGTAGTGTGAAAGGATATCGTCCTTGCCTTCTTTGGAGTGTCTCTTAAAGCTGTTTCATTGAACATTGAGTCCAGTTTTTTTGACAGACATTTACTTGTACATGCAGCATCTTGTGTACCTTAATTTCCCTCTTTTTGCTGAAGTCTTAATTTTTCTGTGACGCATCTCCCGAGAGATGTGGCTATTATCACTGCAGTACAAATTGTGGCAAGCAAAACTGAGAGTATGGGAATCATTTCAGGTATTCCAATTGTGCTATATACATTGGACATGGAGATGTAATTCATGAGGGCACAGCTTCTCCAGGTGCCAGAGCTCAATAGGTATGTCCACTGCCTTAAGAGACTAGGATGACTTTTCCTATACTTGCGAAGGGTACCACAGCATTAAGCTTCCAGACAACATGATCCTTCCGGGAGACATCTAATAGATAATAGACATCCACAGTTCATTCCTATTTGAAACAGGTGACTGACACCTATGCTTTCTAGGGGAAGCAACTTTATTGTGGGCAGGAGGTGCCTACTGGGGAATGAAGAAATGTGGCAAAAAGGGTTCAGTGCTCTGTGCATCTTTTGCAGCGCATCCTCCTGAGGGAGTAGCAGTTGAGCATTTACTTGGGATCATGCCCTGTCCCAATCCTGAGCTGTTGCCTCCAGAGTCCCTCGAGATTCTATCCTGATTTACATGCCCCTCGTTGCCGTCATCTGCCGGCACAGTGTAAACTGCTGATGTCCACTCCACTTCACCTCTCGATGACATAACCACCTTCATATTGTATTCATCCCAAGAGCATTTTATTTATGTTAGGTTTATGGGTGTCCTTTCTGTATTATTTACGCGGCACGTGATAGATTGTGATTTTGGGCTACGCTGTTTATGGTCCATGTATAAATTCATTTAGTGTGAGGGAAGTAGGGTAGACTTTGATCCAAAGCAAGAAAATTAAGTATAATGGAGGGCATGGTAAAAGAGAAATGGACCAAGTTCTCCAAATGGTAGGTGGCAGCTCCCCCTTGAGTAATTATTTCACCACTGCACGTTACCAAAATCTTAGTTAGGGCCTGAGTTGTTTGTATGAATTGTTCATATACATGTTGTGCTTATTAACCACTTGATGGCACTGTAGCCTATTATTTGAGAAATTCATGCAATGGGTCTTGTTTTCTGGTTGCATTGAATTCTGGTGCCCATAATCCAGAACACTTCGGTTTTTGGTTTACTTGTGCAGTAATCCATTGATATATACCACTACACAATGCATCAAAGAAACTGCAATGCAAGGTCCAGACAGGATTGCTGAGTAATGCAAGCGTTTTTGAAATTTCTGATCAATCAGTTTAATTCAAACACAAGGTTTTTCTGCTTCTGCACTTGGCATGTATTTTAACAGGCAGAAAAGCAAAGGCTGGTGATTGCAGAAGCAGAAAACCCTGGCTGATAAATCCAGGTGAAATTTCAAGCCCTAATAAAATGAGTGAGTTCACCTAGATTTCGGAGTTTGAAGAAGGAAAGAACTGCATTTATATAGCACCTATCACAACCTCCGAACACCCCAAAGAGCTTAAACTGGATGAATGTGCAAAATTAAACCAGTTAGTCCCAGAAATTCAAAAATTTGACAATTACAAACAAAAAGCATTAAAATCAAAAGGAAACTCTTGGCAGTATTTCTTCCTGTACACTTGGCTTTCTTCCCTTGACTTCCCACCAGTAATCCTAATTTCATTACGTAGAACTAATTGATTTGTGTTCTCTTTCCTAACCATTGACTATTAAGCACCGAAACTATTTTGTAAGATCCCAATGTGTTATTTTTTAAATATAATTTTTCCACATCCGTTGCAAATTCTTAGAATCCATAATTCTGGTTGAAGTTAGTAAGCATTTAAAAATACACGTTATTTTGGGGCAGCCAGCATGGTTATGTTAAAAACAAGTTATGTCTGTCAAGTTAGAGTTTGAGCTGACTGGAAAATCATAGAAGTTACAAAATGGGAACAGGCCATTTGGCCAATCAGACCTACTAGTGCTATCTCTTCAAGTTCTCATCAGCTTCCTGTACGTTTTGTGCATCCATTGATATTCTTTTAAACAAATGATTAATTATGTATGAAGTCTTTAAAAGATGTTCCTCAAAGCAATGTAGCTCCATTTTTCAATACATGCAGCTGTAATGAGCACTTTAGGAAGGATGGATGTGAAGGCTTTAGAATGGGTGCAGAAAAGATTTGAGAGACTGAAGTCCTTCATCTCTGGAATGAGGATAGATTTAAGAAATTGGGATTGTTCTTAGAGAAGAGAAGATTGAGAGGAGATTTGATGGAGGTGTTCAAAATCATGACAGGCCTGGACAGAGGCAACTGTTGCCATTGTCGAAAGGGTCGAGAACCAGGGGACACAGATTTAAAGTGATTGGCAAAAGAACCAAAAGCAACGAGAGGAAATACATTTACCCAGCAAGTGTTTAGGATCTGAAATGTGCTGCCTGAGAGGGTGGTGGAGGCAGATTAATTGTGGCTTTCTAAAGGAAGTTGGATAAGTACCTGAAGAGAGAAAAATTACAGAGCTACGGGGAAAAAGGGCAGGGGAGTGGAACTAGCTAAATTGTTCTTGCAGAAAGCAGTCATTGACTCAACAGGTCGAATGGCCTCCATTTGTGCTGTAACCATTCAATGATTCCATGAGTTGAGACACCAATGCTTTTGAAAAGTTTGTTTTGTCTCTAAGGCAATAACTCGTCTAGATTGCTTAGCAGAAATGTGCTCCTGTAGGTAGGTTTAGAAAAGCAAACAGATTTTAAAGATTTTTTTTAATGCCAAGCATTTAAAAGTTGACTGAATTTGAGGTCCATCAATGTATTTTCATCTTGTACAGTTCGTTAATTTGAGTGAATGTTGTCACCTTTCAGTAATCCCTTTCAGAGACTTGACTTTTGTGAATTGTACAGATTTGTTCAAGAAGGGAAGGGAGTCTAACGTAAATGTTGTTCAAATTTTTAAGAGCCATATTTAAGGTAGTAAGCATTTAGAAATGCATCTGCTAATTAAGGACGACCAGCACAAATTTGTTAAAGACAAGTTGGGTCTGACATTAAAATTTGAGCTGACTGGTTAGATGAAGGGATGCAGTATATGGAGTGTATATGGATCTTCAGGTATTCTGAAGGGTAAAATTGCAATGGTACCATCCTTGATAATCCTTTGTATGCATGTCATAACGCACCATATGGACATAAAGGGCCAGATTTTGCTACAGAAGTAACAGTGAGGCTAACTATGCTTGCTGTTAAAGTGTAAATTGGACAGTAACTTCCAGCAACTGCACATGTTGCTATAAAATGCAGAAATCAGGAAGTTGCTATCCAAGTTACCCTGCTCCTCCAAAAACTGAGAAAACCACATCTCACCGAGAGCATTGAAGTATATGGAAGAGCCTGAAGTCCCGGTGCTGAGGATGTATACCCACCAAATCCGCCAGAGAAAGTTAGATGAAAGTACATTTTTAATGGTGATGATTCTTAATTACTGCCAAACAACCTCTGGCACTGAACATCAACTTTTACAGGTGTAGAGTCTCATTCCTTTCGATTTTAGTTATAGTTGGCGATTTTTAAAAATTTTTCATTGTGTCTCACTTTTCTCTATTTCACTGTCTCTCCCTGATTTGAAATTGAGTTAAATATTCTAATGAACACTTCCTGGTTCAGATTCTGCAATGCTTATTAAGGATTCTTCAATCTGATTTGTTAAGATGCACAGTTGCTTTTCCTATTCACACAGATCCTAGATCCCCTGTAGAGGATGCTGTGCTGAAATAGCTTTCTAATTACAGTAAGTTCCAGGGCAAAATCCCATGGGAGGTGTTTGGACAAGTCCAGTGAATGACTGATGCCATTCGTTTGCTACTGAGAGCAAAATCTAATGGTGACAGGGAGGTGTTGACTTTGGCTCATACTTTCTGTTGCCTCTGAGTCAGAATGTTACAGGTTCACACCTTACTCCAGGATTTGAGCATATAATCTAGGCTGACACTTCAATTATGTACTGAGGGAGTACTCGATTGCTGAAGATGCTGTCTTTTGAGTGAGATGTTAAATTGCCTGCCTGCTCAGATAAACATAAAGGATCTCAAGGTACTATTTAAAGAGCAGGTGTATTCTGGTGTCAAGTCCTACATTTATTGCTCAATCAACAGCACCATAAAATGGATTAACTGGTCATTCTTTTCATTGCTGTTTGTCAGACCTTGCTACATGCAAATTGGCTGCTGCATTTGCCTGCAAAGAAACTGTGACCTCACTTCAAATAATTAACTAGGTGCAAAGCACATTGGATGACCTGAGGATGCAAAAGGGACAATTTAAATGCAAGTGCATTATTTTCTTTCTAAAGGAGCACCTATTTAAGGAGTTGGCATTAAGAGGGTTGCTGATCAATAGGGTTGCTATAATTTCCTGATAACGTTGCAAATTGATGCCAGAGTGGGGAGAATGATCCTATCTAGCCAAGCAGCAGGAAACAACTCTGGTAAGGTTAAGCTCTAGTAGTATCCTTGCATATACTTGCCTTGGATCTGACAGCCTAAGTTTATGCTCTCAAAGACTTGGGTAAGTGGGGTATGTTCCAATGTCCATACTGGGCAAACAGAAATCCTACAGATGAATGTGATTCCTCAGCAGCCTGCTTTGGAGAGGTTTAAATATAGCAATGCAAGTCAGACACCAAAAATTAAATAAACACTAATAAGATGCTGTTAATTGCCTTTGTTTACTAATCTGTGTCTTTCCAGATGATCCCCATGTGAAGTACTCTGCTGTGAGCAGCTTTGTTTTCCTTCGATTTTTTGCAGCTGCAATGGTCTCGCCTCACAGTTTCCATCTCCGGCCCCATCACCCAGTAAGTTGTGCAGCATATGTTCAGAATTTTGAAACAGAGGAATTGATAGCCCAGGACTTGATGAGTCAAAATGAAATAAGCTGACTTGATTTGACTAACTTATTTGTTAAGGAGAATATGGATGAGACCAACTTGTAATGAAGTAAGAGTATGCACAGGCGATAATTGTGGTGACTTCAGTCAATTTTGTATAAACAGTAAATCCCCAGCTGGAAATGAGCATGGGAAACTAAATTAGTGTAGCAGTACATGAGAAATGCTGCCTGACATGAGTGCTTCCAGCATTTTCTATTTTTATTCCAGAGTTTGAGCGTTTACAATATTTTGCTTTTGTTTTAGTAGATGCACTAAGTTAGGGACACTTCTGGGGATAACTCGCATCCTGACTTGCAAATCATTTAAGGCAGTGAACCCTTGAGAATTAATGACTATAATGTTCAATTTTACAGCCTCTGAAATTCAACACCAGTAGGAACTAAGACAAAATTAAAATGTTGAGGGAAAATACAAAGTTATGAGAGAAATATTAAATAAGTGAACTGGGGAGTTGTGCTGAAAGATGATTCATTTGAGTAAAGTTGAGCAATTTTTGAAAACATATCTGATGTTGAAAATGCATAAGAGGCATGTACCTAAGAGAAACAAATATTAACCAGCCAGTTCCCAAAATAGGTGAATAGGACAATTAAAATAGAAATTAGGTCAAACAGTGAAATATTAGTGAGTGGTAAAAAGTCTACTTAAATCAGATGTCGCAGGTAGGTTGGTAAATTACGAAGAGACTGAAACTTTAGTGGTGTTTAGGATAAATAGAAACTGTGATATGCTGAAATGTACAAATACTAAGATCTTCCTGTACGTTCAAAGGTGGGGTGCTATTACTAGAACAGTGGAAGGTTAACAAGTGAATTTACACAACTTTGAGGACTGCATATATATGGATTTCACATTTTAATGTCTGTTGGCTTTGTGTCAGCTGGAATCAGGCTTAAATGCTAGCTACTAGGGAAACCAGTCTCTAGGTTCAGTAGCTTCTTGTCATCCTCAAATTTATGTTCTATCTTGACAAACTAGTAGGTGCTGTTAACTTTTCAATTTAACTTATTTGTCTCTTTCTTCTACCTCCTCTCATTTCCTTGTAGGATGCTCCAACATCTCGAGCCTTGACCCTAATTTCTAAAACAATCCAAACCTTGGGAAGCTGGGGCAGTTTATCGAAAAACAAACTGGTCAGTACCTTCTCTATATTTTTGAAAAAGTTGTTTTATTGCTTCATATTTGTGTACTAATTTACAGTTTCTTGTGAATTACAGTCAAGCTTCAAGGAATCTTACATGTGTGATTTTTTTAAACTGTTTCAAGAAGAAAAATGCATTGATTCAGTTAAAAAGGTGAGTTTAATAATTTAAACTTTATAACGATATTACACAGTGTATTGAATGATGTATCCTACAAATAGAGAATTTTGGTACCTAAGTTTATTTTGTGGTTGATTTTAATGTAATATTGTGTTGTCAGTATTGTCAACATTTTATTTCATTATGTTGAAATGGGAGATGAAAAGATTAGAATGTACTGTACCTAGAAAGCTTCAGAAACATGCATCTTGCATTTCTAGGAAAATTAAAGATTAAAGCATGTAGTACTTATCATCTAAACAGTCCTATAATCTCTCCCTTCTCATTCAGAAGGTATGCTGAATACAGTTAAGCTGTGATCTTTGTTTCTCATGTGGTTCTGTCTGGATGCAGTGAACTGGTTGAATGTTAATCAGCACAGTTTACAAGAAGTACAATTTATTTTAAATGCCAATGCCCCCTCTTGTCTTCCACATTTTTTATTCATTTACGGGATGCGGGCAGCGTCATCAAGGCTAGCATTTGTTGTCCATCCCTAATTGCCTTAGAGAAGGTGGTGGTAAGCCATCTTCTTGAATACAACTAAGTGGCTTGCTAGTCAGTCACATTGTATGCGTTTGGAGTAATATACCAGGTAAAGATGACAGATTTCCTTCTCTAAAGAGCTTTAGTGAACTAGACGAGTTTTACGCCAATCTGGTAATTTCATTTTCACCATTTCTGATATTTAGCATTTTGTTCCAGATTTATTTAATTAATTGAATTTTAATTCCCTAGCTGCCATGGTGCGCTTTGAACTCATCACAGATTGTTGATCCCGGTCTCTAGTAATCCTGTAACATGACCACTATGCTACCCTCCCTCCATGTATTCTTGAACTATGCAGTGAATCTCCAAATTCACTAATTGTCTAGTTTGAAAAATGTAATGTATGTTTTTTTGTTTTTAGTTTATAGATGAAATATCTTCTGCACAAAGTAAGGAGCCCACTGGTGTAGATGAACCAATTATTCTCAAAGAAGGGTAAGAGTAAAATCAAGTTACTGAAACCAAAAGAGCAATTATGTTAAAGGACACATTAAATAACATGTATCAGAATATGGAGCTGGAGAGGATTTCCAATTGCTATGGATGCTTGTGAGAACAGCTATTTTGACAAAACAATGGGAAACATAGCATCAAAAGACCAGAGAGAGCTCAGTAGAAGGAGATAAACTCTCAACTCGCCCCTCATACCAAATACCTGGGCAGTTTGTTGCATTGTTGCCTTTGTCATGACTGAACTCGAATAGTATGGCTAGGGCTTGGCTAGTTCTGATGCAATAACTAATGCAACAAAAGTTTTTGCCAAATCCTTGAACAAGAAGCAATCAAATCCTTGAGACTATGCAAGCAAAAAAAAATTGTTTCTCCTTTGCAGAGAAGTTATTAAAAGAGCTCAGGGAAGAAATCCAATCCGTAAAGTGCATAATTTTAAAAGGCGTTGGCTCCGTTTGACCAACAGGGATCTCTCTTACCACAAACAATCAGGTATGCCTGTTAAACTTGTTTTCATCATTAGCAACAACAACTGCTGATGTCATATCCTAGCCTTAAGTTGCACTGAGGAATAAAGAATGCAGATCTTTGTCTTGCTTAAATATGAATTCAACTGTAAAACATTAAGCTTCTTTTGAGATCAGTTAAAAATGCTCTAGTTTGCATATATTTTAAAGTATATTTGTAGAATAATTTTACATGTTCCATGTGATGGCTTCCTGATCTAGTCTATGCCACCCAAAATGGAAGTTGGTAAGTAGAAGTTAGATGCGCTACAATAGTGAAGAGGGATATTCACGAGTAATCGCCTGCAAGAATACTATTGGTCGAGATTTGAAAGAATGACATTGTGCCTGCCATCTTATCAGGAAAGTATAGAGGGAATCAAAAATGAAGTAACTATTTAGCAATGCAGGAGAATATACACTTATTCCAGTAACTTTACCAATTCCTCATACAACTGAAATGATTTCAACTTCACACACTTAGCGAACAGATGTGAAGCAAGTTGAATTATCACTTTAATTGACACATGCTGAAGTTGGTCTATGTTGCCATAGCCTATTCTTTGGAATTCTTTCTCCCTCCACCCCTCTACCTCCCCTTTCCACCTTTTAAAAGCCCTCACAAAAAACATTTCTTGACCCAAGTTTTAACCCTTCTCACAACCCTTCCACAAAAGCTTAGTGCCCTCTCAATTTCTACTCTCTGAAACTCATTGAACATTTTTAATATGGGAGATGGTAGCATAGTGATAGTTATTGTAATTCAGAGGCCCAGACTAATGCTCTGGAGCCATGAGTTCAGATCCCACATTGGCAGCTGGAGGGATTAAATTCAATTAATAAATCTGGAATAAGGTGCTAGCCTCAATAATCATGAAACTACCAGATTGCCATAAAAACCCATCTGGTTCACCAATGTCCTTCAGGGAGGAAATCTGCTGTCCTTGCCCAGTCTGGTCTACATGTGACTTCAGACCCACAACAAAATGTTGGTCTTATCTCAAGGAGCTTTAATTACAAAGGGGAGGGAGGAAGTTATGCTTCAGTTGTATAGAGTGTTGATTAAACCCATTTGGAGAATTGTGATCAGTTTAAGGCACTGAACCATAGGAAAATATTTTGGACTCTTAACTGCACTCTGAAATGGCCCAGGAAGCCACTCAGTTGTAGGTGGCTCACCACCACCTGTTGAAGGGCAATTAAGGATGGACATTAATGCTGGCCCTGCCAGTGTGCTCGCATCCTAAGAACGAATTTTTAAAAATATAGATATTAATAATTTTGTCTAAATACAAGTTGTTTTGTGAGTTATTGAAGCACTATTTATGCCCATGATATTCAGTGAAATGATTTAATATGTAAGTAATGAAAAAAATGCATTTGCTAATTAAATTTGTGCATAGAAGCCACAAAGATTTTTGGGCAGTAGATTAGTACTTTCAAGCTGGGGCAAAGGCATATTGCGTAGAGGGGTTAGAGCTTTGCCATAAATCTGCGCTGTCGGATATATTGCTGGTGCTTGATACTGACACTAACTATCAACTAATTGCACATTCTGTTCTCTAGAACTGACATGCCTCAAGTTCATTACAAAATTCGCACACTTAAAATATTTTGAAGTTTGCAGATGACATTAAGAGGCATAGTAAGTTTTGTAGATGGGAGCAGGAAATTTTAAAGGGACATAGACTAAATGAAAGGGCAAAACCTTGACAGATGGAGTTTAATGTGGGGAAGTGAAAGCCAGCCACTTTAGACATGAGAGAGGCAAATAGGTATATTATTTTAATGGTAAGAAACCAGAAACTGTGGAGGAACAAGGGGATTTTGGGGTCATGTACACAAATCATTAAAAGCTAGGGCACAGGTACAAAAATGCTAATGGCATGTTGGCCTTATCTCAAGGGGGTTGAATTACAAAGGGGAGGGAGGAAGTTATGCTTCAGTTGTAGAGTGTTGATTAAACCCATCTGGAGAGTTGTGATTAGTTTAAGACACTGAACCACAGGAAAATATTTGGGATATTTGTTTTGAAAGGAGCACAGTGTAGATTCACCAGAATTATACCATGAATTAAAGGGTTAAATTATTAGGACAGATTGTATAAGCTTGTTTTGTAATCTCGAGTTGAGAAGATGGAGGGCGATTTAATTGAAGTGTTTAAAATAAAGGGATCCAATGGCGTAGATACAATTTTTTCCTCTTGTCGGGGAGTCATGAATAAGAGGGTACAATTTTGCAACCAGAGCTAGGCCATTTAGAAGTGAAATCAGAAAACGCTTTCTCACAAAAGGCTTTTGAAAATCTGAAACTTGCTTGCCCAAAAGGCTGTGGATGCTGAGGTCAATGGAAATTTTCATGCTTGAGATGGACAAATTTTTGTTGGGTAAAGGATATGGAACAAAGGCAGTAAATGGATTTAAGATACAGATCAACCATGATCTAATTGGATAGCGGAACAGTGGTCAAGCAGTGAAAACTCTTCTACTGATCCTATGTATAAGTTTGCTCATAAGACACAAGTCTGTAGACAAGAAAATGTAGAACAACAGAATAATTTGTAGGCTGCGTTTGCTGACTGCAACCACTAGCTGGCACTGTACTGGCACTTTTTATTCATTCATGGGATGTGGGCATGGCTGGCTAGGCCAGCATTTATTGCCCATCCCTAATTGCCCTTGAACTAAGTGGCTTACTAGGTCATTTCAGAGGGCATTTAAGAGTCAACCACATTGCTGTGGGTCTGGAGTCACATGTAGGCCAGACCAGGTAGGGACAGCAGATTTCCTTCCCTAAAGGTCATGAGTTTCATGGTCACCATTAGACTAGCTTTTTAATTCCAGATTTTTTAATTGAATTCAAATTTCACCATCTACCGTGGTGATATTCAAACCCATGTCCCCAGAGCCTGACCGTTTGGATTATTAGTCTACTGACATTACCACTACGCCACTGCCTCCCCTTGTGCAGCCTCATCCACTGAAACGTCGCTGTCTGTGATGTTTCAGGCAGCTACCAGTAATAAAGATGGCGCTGCTCAATTTATCACAACAAACAAATTAAACCCAAATCCCCTCAATGGCTGAAATTGCCACCTCTATCTCACCCCCAACAGTACCCCGCTCCCTCCTGCCATCACGCTTCTCTTCACCACTCTCTCCTGCGCCTATCTGCTCCCTGCTGCCGTACCTCAGCCACTTGCTTCTGACTCAACACACTCACCATCCTCTTTTTTTTCTCCCCCACCCAAACCTCAGTTGCTCGCTCCCCCGACCCCCCTACTCCAGGCCGCGCCACTTCCCTCCTCTTGGCTGCTCGCTCCCACATTGCCCCATCACCCTTCGGCCGCTCGCTCCCCGCTTTGTGCTTCGGTGGCTTGTTCCCTCCTGCTTCTTCGGGTGGTGTTGGAGGGGGGGAAGCTTTGAGGCCAGGATCGAGAAGCCGCGTGGGAGAACTGGCGAGGCCTGGAGCCGAGTGGCTGAGGGGGTGAAGTGACGAGGGCGGGAGTGAGTAGCTGAGGGAAGGTGGCAGGGAGCAAGCGGCAGGGGCGGGGGGGGGTGGTAGGGGATGCAGCAATTGAAGTGGGGTACTGTTCCAGGGAATGGAGGCGGTGATCGCAGCTATTGCGGGGTGAGGACGCCATTGTGTGGTGGCGCATGCGCGCATTCATACTGGCGAGTTGGCAAATGTTCGCAAGCACTGCTGGCGTCCGTGATCGCTTTGTTCATGCTCTGGGTTGTCAGGTGTCACTGTGCAGCTTGTAATATTTTAAAAAAAAACTTTTGAACCAGCAATTGCAGTAGCAACTACTTGCATAAATATAGCACCTTCAACATAGAAAGTGTCGCAAAATGTTTAACAGATCAGAAATGACTGCGAAGTAGTAGTGGAAGAGTAGAGGAGATGATTAAAAAGCATGTTGAGGACAGTTGAAGCATTATCACTGAAGCAGAAAGGGAGAAAGCATGGAAGGCTAGTGCCAAAGAACCAAGGGGCATGGGGCTGGAATATTAGGAATACAGCATATCAGGAGGTTAGTGATAGGGGCATTGTAAAAGTCGGGAGATAGTAAAAGCATGGATAAGAATTTTTTTAACAGCAAGTGGAAGCCATTAAAGGACAAGGGAGTGTAAGTAACTGATCTTGGTGATGGATGCAGTAATGTTTGAAGCTCAGCTCAGAATCAAACCAAGTTCAACATGAAATTTAAATCAAAAAATAAATCCCCTCCTGAACCTGAATAGCATGTGTATGAGTCAATGTGCTGCTGAACAACTAATAATTTTCTCTTGATTCAGAAATATTATGCAACAGTGTAGTTTGTTTTAATGTCAAGTGAAGCCCAATCTTAATCTTAGGAGGTTTTCCACAATTTTATCTGTTTAATATGTAGTAAGTTAGCACCATATTTATGTCTTAACTGGCCAAAATGTACACAATTCCAAGCTGTTGATCACGTGCAGAAAAAGCATATGAATGGTCACATGTTCTTTAAAGCAAGAAAATTCCTTTTCCAATAATGTGCATAGCTGCACTAGATCAAATTAATATGACATCAGTCAGTCCGTTCAGTGAGTGAATAGCTGTTAAATTCCAGAAAGCTTGTTATGGAAAGATAATGCTGGAGCTTATATTTACTCAGTTGCACATTTATTGTGCAGAGTAAAAGGATTACAAACATGCAGCTCCTCACTCAAAACCTCCCCCAGTCCCAGTGAGTGTCTGCTTATAAGTGCTCAACTAAAACCCCAATTAACACCCTTCATTTGCATATAATCAGAGCATTGACACACAATTAACAGACGTGCCATATTAGTTTACAGTACAGAAGAAGGACATTCTGCCCATTTCTCTGCTAGCTGTATGCTAGAGAAATCCATAAGAAAATAGAAGTTTACAGCATAATCTCAGACATTTGCAACATTACCTTTTTACCGTTCTGTTCTAAAAGATTCTGACTTCATTTCAGTTGTTCTCAGTTTGTTTTCCTTCACTATCAGGGCAAGTAATTCTTCCAAGCTTCCATTCTGTTGTCAATATTTACTATTTAAATAATTACTTCAAAATTATCACTGAAGGTAATGCCACTTGTCTGCATGTAGGTGTGCTTCTCCAGCAGCACAAATGTCAATAAATGGATGAGGTGCTATAGTTAGAATGGTTGTCTTGCAATTGGCAGAAAATTCTTTTCCTGTCCATATCCTATCAAGTGAAAAATTCTGAATGGAAATTTTGCATTGGCTGGTTTTCTGCCAGTTTAGTTTAAATCATCAACCTCCCATGTTAGTTGAAGAAGAAAATATTTTTGCACAATGCTGTCACTAAGCGGCTGCCAAGCACTGTGTGGGGGAGGGTAAACAGCCAGCAGTCGTGGTCCATATTCGTACCAACGACATTAGCAGAAAGAGGGATGAGGTCCTGCAGGCAGATTTTAGGGAACTACAAAGAATCTAGCAAGCAGGACCTCAAAGGTAGTAATCTCCCTCTGCCACACACTCATGAGTATAGAAATAGGAGGATAGAGAAGATGAATGTGTGCCTGGCGAAATGATGCAGGAGGGAGGGCTTTAGATTCCTGAACATTGAGACCACTTCTGGAGGAGATGGGACCAAACAGTTGCACCTGAACAGAGCTGGGACCAATGTCCTTGTGGGTGGTTTGCTTGTGCTACTGGGGATGGTTTATACTAACTTGGCAGTGGGATGGGAACCAGAAGGTAACAGAGGTAAAGCAAGGTGCACAAAGAATTGGGTGAGACAGATAACACTAGAGTAAGAAATAGTAAGGCATTAGGAACATAGGAACAGGAGTAGGCTATTCAGCCCATCGAGCTTGCTCCACCATTCAATATCATCATGGCTGATCATCCACTTCAATTAATTTTTCCCGCACTATCCCCATATCCCTTTGTCATTTGTATTTAGAAATCTGTCAATCTCTGCTTTAAGCCTACTCAATAAATGCGCTTCCACAGCCCTCTGGGGTAGAAAATTCTAAAGATTTACGACCCCCTGAGTAAAGAAATTTCTCCTCATCTTGGTCCGAAGTGGCTTCCCCCGATTTTGAAATTGTCCCCTGGTTGTAGACTCCCCAACTAGGGGAAACATCTTACCTGCATCTACTCTGTCTATCCCTTTAAGTATCTTGTAGGTTTCAATGAGATCACCCCTCATGCCTCGAAACTCTAGAGAATACAGGCCCAGTTTCTCCAATCTCTCTTCATACGACAGTCCTGCCATCCCGGAAACAAGTCTGGTGAACCTTTGTTGCACTCCCTCTACGGCAATAATATCCTTCCTAAGGTAAGGGGACCAAAACTGCGTGTACTACTCCAGGTGCGGTCTAACCAAGGTTCTATACAATTGAAGCAAGACTTCAGTATGCCGTACTCAAATTCTCTTGTGATAAAGGCTAACATTCCATTCGCTGCCTTAATCGCTTGCTGCACCTGCATGTTAGCTTTCCGTGACTTATTGATGCGGACACCCAGGTCCCTTTGTACATCTACACTTTCTAATCTCTTACCATTTAATAAATACTCTGCACATCTGTTCCTCCTACCAAAGTGGATAACCTCACATATTTCCACATTATATTTCGTCTGCCACGTTCTTGCCCACTCACTAAGTCTGTCCAAACCTCCTTGAAGCCGCTTTGCATCTTCCTCACAACACATTCCCACCTAGTTTTGTATCAACCGCGAGCTTGGAAATATTACATTTGGTCCCCACATCCAAATCATTGATGTATATTGTGAATAGTTGGGGCCCAAGTACTGATTCTTGTGGTACCCCACTAGTCACAGTCTGCCAATGTGAGAATGACCCGTTTATTCATACTCTGTTTTCTGCCTCTTAACCAATCTTTAATCCATGCCAGTATATTACCTCCTATCCCATGTGCTTTAATTTTGCTAACCAACCTTCTTTGGGAGACTTTATCAAAGCCTTCTGAAAATCCAAGTATGCTCGGTCCACTGACTCCCCTTTATTAATCTTGTGAGTAACATTCTCAAAAAAACTCCAACATGTTTGTCAAGCATGATTTCCCATTCATAAATCCATATTGACTCTGCCCAATCAGGTCATTATTATCCAAATGTCCATTTATCACATCCTTTAGAATAGAGTCTAGCATTTTCCCAACTACTGATGTAAGGCTAACAGGTCTGTAGTTCCCTGATTTCTCTTTCCCTCCCTTCTTAAATAGTGGGATGACATTTGCTATCTTCCAATCTGCAGGAACTGTTCCAAAATTCTATAGATTCTGGAAGACGATCACCAATGCATCCACTATCTCCATAGGTACCTCTTGCAACACTCTGGGATGTAGAATATCAGGTCCTGGGGACTTATCAACCTTCAGCCCCATTAATTTCTCCAGCACAAACTTCTTACGAATACTAATTTCCTTCATTCCTAATTCTCCCTAGTCCCTTGGATCTCTAATTCTGGGAGATTTCTTGTAGCCTCCTCAGTGAAGATAGGCACAAAGTAATCATTTGGCTGCTTTGCCATTTCTCTATTCCCAATTATAAATTCTCCTGACTCTGCCTGTAATGGACCCACATTTGTCTTCGCCAAATGTTTCCTTTTTTCGTACCTATAGAAGCCTTCACAGTCCGTTTGTATGTTTTTGCTAGTTTACATTCATATTCTATTCTCCCTTTTTTTTTTAAATCAGTTGCTTGGTCCTCCTTTGCTGTAATCTAAAATCCTCCCAGGTCAGAAGTGGGGATCTTTACTGATTGCACACTGTTCAGTATCATTTGCAACTCCTCAGATACTGAACCAGTTGGGCCTGCATGCAGAAAGACCTGGACGACGTTCCAGTTTCGGCTGATACATGACAAGTTAAACTCATGCCACACAAATGCTAGGCAATGACCATCTCCAAGAGAAAATACAACCATCATCCCTTGATGTTCAGCAGCATTACTGTCGCTGAATCACCCACCATCAACATCCTGGAGGCTGCCATTGACCAGAAACTTAAGTGGTCCAGCTATATAAATACTGTGGCTTTCAGAGCAAGTCAGAGGCTGGGAATTCTGTGGTGAATAACTCACCACCTGACTCCCCAAAGCCTATCTGGAGTGTGTATGTGATGGTTTTAGTGTCGTCGAGTCATACAGCACAGAAACAGGCCCTTCGACCCATTGTGTCTGTGCTGGCCATCAAGCACCTAACTATTCTAATCCCATTTTCCAGCACTTAGCCCGTAGCCTTGTATGCTGTGGCATTTCAAGTGTTCATCTAAATACTTAAATGTTGTGAGGGTTCCTGCCTCTATCACCTCTTCAGGCATTCCAGATTCCAACCACCCTCTGGGTGAAATTTTTTTTCCTCAAATCCCCTCCAAACTTTCTGCCCCTTACCTTAAATCTATGCCCCCTGGTTATTGACTCCTCCACTAAGGGAAAAAGTTTCTTCCTATCTAACCTATCAATGCCCCTCATAATTTTGTATACCTCAATCAAGACCCCCTCAGCCTTCTCTGCTCTAAGGAAAACAACCCTAGCCTATCCCAGTCTCTCTCCATAGCTGAAATGCTCCAGCCCAGGCAACATCCTGGTGAATCTCTTCTGCACCCTCTCCAGTGCAATCACATCCTTCCCATATGTGGTGCCCAGAACTGTATACAGTACTCCAGCTGTGGCCTAACTTTTTAGACCCATACATTGAGGAACCAACTAGAGAACAGGCTATCCTAGACTGGGTATTGTGCAACGTGAAAAGATTAATTAACAATCATCTTGTGCGGGATCCCTTGGGGAAGAACGACCATAACATGATAGAATTCTTTGTTAAGATGGAGAGTGAAGTTGTTGAATCCGAAAGTAGGGTCCTGAATCTAAATAAAGGAAACTACGAAGGTATGAGGCACGAGTTGGCTACTATAGATTGGGGAACTTTACTAAAAGGGTTGATGGTGGATAGGCAATGGATAATATTTAAAGAATGTATGCATGAATTACAACAATTATTCATTCATGTCTGGCGCAAAAATAAAACCGGAAAGGTGACTCAACCGTGGCTTACAAAAGAAATTAGGGACAGTATTAGATCCAAAGAGGAGGCATCTAAAATTGCCAGAAAAAGCAGCAAGTCTGAGGATTGGGAGCAGTTTAGAATTCAGCAAAGGAGGACAAAGAGGTTGATTAAGCGGGGGAAAATAGAGTATGAGAGTAAACTTGCAGGGAACATAAAAACTGACTGTAAAAGCTTCTGAAAATATGTGAAGTGAAAAAGATTAGTGAAGACAAATGTAGGTCCCTTACACTGAAACGGGGGAAATTATAATGGGGAACAATGA
Organism: Heterodontus francisci; assembly: GCF_036365525.1. NCBI lineage: Eukaryota > Metazoa > Chordata > Chondrichthyes > Heterodontiformes > Heterodontidae > Heterodontus > Heterodontus francisci. The sequence continues at coordinate 93,580,135 of NC_090381.1, read as the reverse complement.
AATGGCAGAACAATTAAATACATACTTTGGTTCTGTCTTCACAAAGGAGGACACAAATAACCTCCCAGAAATGTTAGGGAGCCAAGGGTCTAATGAGAGGGAGGAACTGAAGGAAATCCGTATTAGTGAAAAAATAGTGCTAAGGAAATTAATGGGGTTAAAGGCTGACACATCCCCAGGGCCTGCTAATCTACATCCCAGAGTACAAAAGGAAGTGGCCCTGAAAATACTGGATGCATTGGTGGTCATCTTCCAAAATTCTATACACTCTGGAGCAGTTCCTACAGATGGGAGGGTGACAAATCTAACCCCACTATTTAAAAAAGGAGGGAGAGAAAAAAAAAGAATCTCAGACCAGTTAGCCTTGCGTCAGTAGTGGGGAAAATGCTAGAGTCTATTATAAAGGATGTGATAGCAGAACACCTGGAAAGCATAAGCGGGATAGGACAAAGTGAGCATGGGTTTATGAAAGGGAAATCATGCTTAACAAATCTACTGGAGTTTTTTGAGGATGTAACTAGTAGACTAGATAAGGGAGAAGCAGTGGATGTGGTGTATTTGGATTTTCCGAAGGCTTTTGATAAGGACAAAGAACAGTACAGCACAGGAACAGGCTATTTGGCCCTCCAAGCCTGCGCCTATCTTGATGCCTGTCTAGCTAAAACCTTCTGCACTTCCGGGGACCATATTCCTCTATTCCCATCCTATTCATGTATTTGTCAAGATGCCTCTTAAACGTCGCTATCGTACCTGCTTCCACCACCTCCCCCGGCAGCAAGTTCCAGACACTCACCACTCTCTGTGTAAAGAACATGCCTTGCACATCCCCTCTAAACTTTGCCCCTCGCACTTTAAACCTATGTCTCCTAGTAACTGACTCTTCCACCCTGGGAAAAAGCTTCTGACTATCCACTCTGTCCACGCCACTCATAACTTTGTAAACCTCTATCATGTCGCCCCTCCACCTCCGTCGTTCCAGTGAAAACAATCCGAGTTTATCCAACCTCTCCTCATAGCTAATGCCCTCCAGACCAGGCAACATCCTGGTAAACCTCTTCTGTACCCTCTCCAAAGCCTCCACGTCCTTCTGGTAGTGTGGCGACCAGAATTGCACGCAATATTCTAAGTGTGGCCGAACTAAAGTTCTGTGCAGCTGCAGCATGACTTACCAATTTTTATACTCTATGCCCCGATCGAAAAAGGCAAGCATGCCGTATGCCTTCTTGACTACCTTATCCACCTGCGTTGCCACTTTCAGTGACCTGTGGACCTGTACGCCCAGATCTCTCTGCCTGTCAATACTCCTAAGGGTTCTGCCATTTACTGTATACTTCCCACCTGTATTAGATCTTCCAAAATGCATTACCTCACATTTGTCCAGATTAAACTCCATCTGCCATTTCTCCGCCCAAGTCTCCAACCGATCTATATCCTGCTGTATCCTCTGACAATCTTCATCACTATCCGCAACTGCACCAACCTTTGTGTCGTCCGCAAACTTACTAATCAGACCAGCTACATTTTCCTCCAAATCATTTATATATACTACAAACAGCAAAGGTCCCAGCACTGATCCCTGTGGAACACCACTAGTCACATCCCTCCATTCAGAAAAGCACCCTTCCACTGCTACCCTCTGTCTTCTATGACCGAGCCAGATCTGCACCCATCTTGCCAGCTCACCTCTGATCCCGTGTGACTTCACCTTTTGTACCAGTCTGCCATGAGGGACCTCGTCAAAGGCTTTACTGAAGTCCATGTAGACAACATCCACTGCCCTTCCTTCGTCAATCATCTTTGTCACTTCCTCAAAAAGCTTAATCAAGTTAGTGAGTCACGACCTCCCCTTCACAAAACCATGCTGCCTCTTGCTAATAAGTTAATTTGTTTCCAAATGGGAGTAAATCCTGTCCTATAGATTCCTCTCCAATAATTTCCCTACCACTGACGTAAGGCTCACCGGCCTATAATTTCCTGGATTATCCTTGCTACACTTCTTAAACAAAGGAACAACATTGGCTATTCTCCAGTCCTCTGGGACCTCACCTGTAGCCAATGAGGATACAAAGATTTCTGTCAAGGCCCCAGCAATTTCTCCCCTTGCCTCCCTGAGTAGTCTGGGGTAGATCCCATCAGGCCCAGGGGACTTATCTGCCTTAATGCTTTGCAAGACACCCAACACCTCCTTTTTGATAACGACATGACCGGGACTAACTACACTCCCTTCCCTAGATTCATCATCCACCAAGTCCTTCTCTTTGGTAAATACTGATGCAAAGTACTCATTTCGTACCTCGCCCATTTCCTCTGGCTCCACACATAGATTCCCTCCTCTGTCCTTGAGTGGGCCAACCCTTTCCCTGGTTACCCTTGGGATTCTCCTTAATCCTGTTTGCCAATGACTTTTCATGACCCCTTTTAGCCCTCCTGACTCCTTGCTTAAGTTCCTTCCTACTGTCTTTATATTCCTCAAGGGCTTCGTCTGTTCCCAGCCTTCCAGCCCTTACAGATGCTTCCTTTTTCTTTTTGACTCAGCTCACAATATCCCTCATTATCCAAGGTTCCCGAAACTTGCCAAACTTATTCTTTTTCCTCACAGGAACATGCTGGTCCTGGATTCTAATCAACTGACGTTTGAAAGACTCTCACATGTCAGATGTTGATTTACCCTCAAACAGCTGCCCCCAGTCTAAATTCTTCAGTTCCTGCCTAATATTGTTATAATTAGCCTTCCCTCAATTTAGCACCTTCACCCGAGGACTACTCTTATCCTTATCCACAAGTACCTTCAAACTTATGGAATTATGGTCACTGCTCCCGAAATGCTCCCCTACTGAAACTTCGACCAACTGGCCGGGCTCATTCCCCAATACCAGGTCCAGTACGGCCCCATCCCTAGTTGGACTATCTACATATTGTTTCAAGAAGCCCTCCTGGATGCTCCTTACAAATTCTGCCCCATCCAAGCCCCTAGCACTAAGTGAGTCCCAGTCAATATTGGGGAAGTTAAAATCACCCAGCACTACAACCCTGTTACCTTTACATCTTTCCAAAATTTGTCTACATATCTGCTCCTCTACCTCCCGCTGGCTGTTGGGAGGCCTGTAGTAAACCCCCAATATTTTGACTGCACCCTTCCTATTCCTGAGCTCCACCCATATTGCCTCGCTGCATGACCCCTCCGAGGTGTCCTCCCGCAGTGCAGCTGAGATATTCTCCTTAACCAGTAATGCAAACCCCCCACCCCTTTTACATCCCCCTCTATCCCGCCTGAAGCTTTTAAATCCCGGAACATTTAGCTGCCAATCCTGTCCTTCCCTCAACCAAGTCTGTGTAATAGCAACAACATCATAGTTCCAAGTACTAATCCAAGCTTTTACGTTCATCTGCCTTACCTGTTATACTTCTCGCATTGAAACAAATGCACTTCAGACCACCAGTCCTGCTGTACTCAGCAACATCTCTCTGCCTGCTCTTCCTCTTAGTCTTACTGGCCTTATTTACTAGTTCCCCCTAGTGTCACATAAGAGGTTAATGTGCAAAATTAAAGCACATGGGATTGGGGGTAATATATTGGCATGGATTGAGAATTGGTTGACAGACAGGAAACAGAGAGTAGGAATAAGCAGGTCTTTTTCTGGCTGGCAGGCTGTGACTAGTGGGGTACCGCTGGGATCAGTACTTGGGCCCCAGCTATTCCCAATATATATTAGGACTTGGGTGAGGGAGCTAAATGTAATATTTACAAGTTTGCAAATGAGACAAAGCTGGGGGTGGGGGGGTGGGCGGAATGTGTGCTGTGAGGAGGATGCAAAGAGGTTCCAATGTTATTTAGACAAGTTGGGTGAGTGGGCACATGCATGGCATATGCAGTATAATGTGGATAAATGTGAGGTTATCCACTTTGGTTGTAAAAACAGGCAGATTATTATCTGAATGGTGATAGATTGGGAAAGTGGGAGGTGCAACAAGGCCAGGGTGTCATTGTACACCAGTCACTGAAAGCAAGCAGTTAGGAAGGCGAATGGTATGTTGGCCTTCATTGCAAGAGGATTTGAGTACAGGAGCAAGGATGTCTTACTGCAGTTATACAGGGCCTTGGTGAGACCACATTTGGAGTATCGTGTGCAGTTTTGGTCTCCTTATCTGAGGAAGGATGTTCTTGCCATGGAGGGAGTGCAAAGAAGATTTACTAGGCTGATTCCTGGGATGGCAGGATTGACTTATGAGGAGAGATTGGGTCGACTAGGCCTATATTCACTGTTTAGAAGAATGAGAGGGGATCTCAGAGAAACCTAAAAAATTCTAACAGGACTAGACAGGCTAGATGCAGAGAGGATGTTCCCGATGGCTGGGAATTCCAGAACCAGGGGTCACAGTCTCAGGATACAGGGTGTGCCATTTAGAACCGAGATGAGGAGAAATTTCTTCACTCAGAGGGTGCTGAACCTGTGGAATTCTCTACAGCAGAAGGCAGTGGAGGCCAAGTCATTAAATATATTCAAGGAGATAGATGTATTAATGCCAAAGGGATCAAGGGATATGGAGAAAACGGGAACAAGGTACTGAATTAGACGATCAGCCATGATCTTTTTTGAATAGCGGAGCAAGCCTGAATGGCCTACTCCTCCTATTTTCTATGTTTCTTTGTCTGTCTCCCATCTACAAGGCACAAGTCAGGAGTGTGATGGAATACTCTCCACTTGCTTGGATGAGTGCAGCTCCAACAACACTCGAAAGTCGACACCATCCAAAACACAGCAGCCCGCTTGATCGGCACGCTGTAAACATTCGCTCCCTCCGCCACCAGTGGACAGTGACAGCAGTGTGTACCATCTACAGGAAGCACTGCAGTAACTTGCCAAGACTCCTTCAACAGCATCTTCCAAATCCGCGACCTCTACCACCTAGAAGGACGAGGGCAGCAGATGCATGGGAACACCACCAAGTTCCCCTCCAAGTCTCGCACCATCCTGACTTGGAAATATAATTGCCATTTCTTCACTGTTGGGTTAAAACCCTGGAACACTCTTCCTAACAGCACTGTGGGTGACCTACACCTCATGGACTGCAGTGGTTCAAGAAGACAGCTCACCACCACCTTCTCGAGGGCAATTAGGGATGGATGTAAGGTGTTTAGGAAAGATAGGAAACGAAAGAAAGGAGGAGGAGTGGCAGCATTGATTAAGAATAATATTACAGTGCTGGAGAGAGAGGATATCCGAGAGGGTTCAAGGACAGAATCTATTTATTTAGGGCTAAGAAACAATAGAGGTACCATTACACGATGGGATGTATTCTATAGGCCAGTAACTGGTGGGAAACATATAGAGGAACAAATTAGCAAGGAAATTAGGTACAAAATCTATTTTATAATGGGAGACTTTAATTATCCTAATATAGACTGGGATAATAGTGTAAAGGGAAGAGAGGGGAAAGAGTTTTTGATGTGTCCTCAGGAGAATTTTCGGCATCAGTATGTTTTCAGTTCAACGAGCCAGAAGGCATTACTGGATCTGATTGTGGGAAATGAGGTGGGACAAGTGGATCAACTGTCAGTATTGTAAGGGTTAAGTTGGCTAAAGAAAAGGACAAGGAGCAATCCAGAGTAAAGATAATTAGTTGGGGAAGCGCCACTCTCCATGGTGAAAACTAATCAGGCCCAGGTAAATTGGAATCAAAGATTGGCAGACAAAACTGTAATTGAACAATGGGCTGTCTTTAAAGAGGAGATTGTTTGGGTACAGTCAAGATACATTCCTACATGGGGATGGGGGGGTGGGTAGGTAGGACAAACAAAACTAGAGCTCCCTGTTATGTTACGACTGCTCAAGACAAACCTCCCAATCAAAATATATGATTCTGATTGTGTTGGGAGCAATGCACTGTCATACATATCTTTAAGCTTTCCCAAATCAAAGAAAGCAGCAGCCAAATTGAAACAATCTAGTAACCCCCACATGAGGTGAACCAAACCAGGTATCTTTAGATATCTACAAGTTAACTGTTTATTTTTTAAAAACTAAAATCTTAAACACTACTAAGATAAATCAATATCTAAAGATAACTTAAAGAAATCTAACTCCTGCATTCGCATACATAAACCCAAACTAATGGTAGTTTGGTGTTTAATTAGCTGCCCAAAAAAATAGAAATAACAATCAAGTCTTTGCAGATTACACTTCCTATGAATGGTCTTCAAATTCCACACACTCCAAGTTCACTTGCAGTCTTCCAAGGTCCAATGAGGAAAGAATCCTTTCAGAGATAGGAATTCAGCAGTTCAGTTCAGCATTTGAAGCACCAAACTTTTCTTCTGTCTTCCAGCGATGAACATAGCAGGTCAATAATTGGTTATTTTCTTCAAGGAATTAATCTGGCTTTAAGTTTTTTGAACTTTGAGAGCGAAGCTACACAGGTTGTCTTACAGAGCTCTCCTTTCTTCCTTCAGTACATGCTGGCACAACGTGTCTGTCTCTGAACAAAACCAGTTAGCCAGTTTTCAAAAACAAAATGGATACATTGTATGTCCTTTTCTCCCTCTCTGGATGGTTATAGCTAGGAAACCAGAATGCACTTTCATAGAAACATAGAAAATAGGAGTAGGCCATTCGGCTCTTCGAGCCTGTTCTGCCATTCATTATGATCATGGCTAATCATCCAACTCAGTAACCTGTTCCCGCTTTCCCCCCATATCCTTTGATCCCTTTCGCCCCAAGAGCTATATCTAACTCATTCTTGAAAACATGCAATGTTTTGGCCTCAACTGCTTTCTGTGGTAGCGAATTCCACAGGCTCACGATTCTCTGGGTAAAGTAATTTCTCCTCATCTCAGTCCTGAAAGGTTTACCACGTGTCCTTAGACTATGACCCCTGGTTCTGGACTTCCCCACTATCGGGAACATCCTTCCTGCATCTACCCTTTCAAGTCTGTTAGAATTTTATAGGTTTCTATGTGATCCCCCCTCACTCTTCTGAACTCCAGCGAATATAATCCTAACCGACTCGATCTCTCCTCATACGTCAGTCCCGCCATCCCAGGAATCAGTCTGGTAAACCTTTGCTGCACTCCCTCTGTAGCAAGAACATCCTTCCTCAGATAAGGAGACCAAAACTGCACACAATATTCTAGGTGTGGCCTCACCAAGGCCCTGTATAATTGCAGCAAGGTATCCCTGCTCCTGTACTCAAATCCTCTCGCTATGAAGGCCAACATACCATTTGCCTTTTTTACCGCCTGTTGGACCTGCATGCTTACCTTCAGCAACTGGTGTACGAGAACACCCAGGTCTCGCTGCATATTTCCCTCTCTGTTTATAGCCGTTCAGATAATCTGCCTTCCTGTTTTTGCTACCAAAGTGGATAACCTCACATTTATCCACATTGTACTGCATCGGCCATGCATTTGCCCACTCACTCAACTTGTCCAAATCACTCTGAAGCCTCTCTGCATCCTCCTCACAAATCACCCTCCCACCCAGTTTTATGTCATCTGCAAATTTGGAGATATTACATTTAGTTCCCTCATCTAAATCATTAATATATATTGTGAATAGCTGGGGTCCTAGCACTGATCCCTGCGGTACCCCACTAGTTACTGCCTGCCATTCGGAAAAAGACCCATTTATTCCTACACTTTGTTTCCTGACTACCAACCAATTTTCTATCCATCGCAATACACTACCCCCAATCCCATGCGCTTTAATTTTACATGCTAAACTCTTAGGTGGAACTTTGTCGAAAGCCTTCTGAAAGTCCAAATAAACCACATCCACTGGCTGTCCCTCATCAATTCTACTAGTTACATCCTTGAAGAATTCTAGTAGATTTGTCAAGCATGATTTCCCATAAATCCATGCTGACTGTCCGATTCTACCATTGTTCTCCAAGTGCTCTGCTATAAAATCTTTGATAATGGACTCTAGAATTTTCCCCACTACCGACGTCCGGCTGATTGGTCTATAATTCCCTGCTTTCTCTCTACCTCCTTTTTTAAATAGTGGGGTTACATTAGCTACCCTCCAATCTGTAGGAACTGTTCCAGAGTCTATAGTATCTTGGAAGATGACCACCAATGCATCCGCTATTTCTAGGGCCACTTCCTTAAGTACTCTGGGATATAGATTATCAGGCCCTGAAGATTTATCGGCCTTCAATCCCATCAATTTCCCCAACACCATTTCTCTACTAATACTGATTTCCTTCAGTTCCTCCCTCTCACTAAACCCTGTGTTCCCCAACATTTCTGGTATGATATTTTTGTCCTCCTTTGTGAAGACAGAACCAAAGTATGCATTTAGTTGGTCAGCCATTTCTTTGTTCCCCATAATATAACTTCCCCTGTTTCTGACTGTAAGGGGCCTACATTTGTTTTCACTAATCTTTTTCTCTTCACATACCTATAGAAACTTTTACAGTCAGTTTTTATGTTCCCCGCAAGCTTACTCTCGTACTCTATTTTCCCCTTCATAATCAATCCCTTGGTCCTCCTTTGCTGAATTCTAAACTGCTCCCAATCCTCAGGTATGTTGTTTTTTTTTTCTGGCAAATTTGTATGCCTCTTCCTTGGATCTAATGCTATCTCTAATTTCCCTTGTAAGCCATGGTTTGGCTACCTTTCCTGTTTTACTTTTGCACCAGACAGGAATAAACAATTGTTGCAGTTCATCCATGCAGTCTTTGAATGTTTGTCATTGCCTATCCACGGTCATCCCTTTAAGTAACGTTTCCCAATCCATCATCGCCAACTCGCGCCTCATACCTTCGTAGTTTCCTTTATTAAGATTCAGGACCCTAGTCTCAGAATCAACTATGTCACTCTCCATCTTGATGAAGAATTCTATCATATTATGGTCGCTCATCCCCAAGGGGTCTCACAGAACTAGATTTTTGTCAATTATTCCTTTCTCATTACACAATGCCCAGTCTAGGATGGCCTGTTCTCTAGTTGGTTCCTCAACGTATTGGTCCAGAAAACCATCCTGTATACACTCCATGAATTCCTCCTCTACGGTATTGAGACTAATTTGATTTGCCCAATCTATATGTAGATTAAAGTCACCCATAATTACAGATGTTCCTTTATCGCATGCATCTCTAATTTCCTGTTTAATGCCATTCCTAACATCACCACTACAGTTTGGGAGTCTATATACAACCCCCACTAATGTTTTTTGCCCCTTAGTGTTTCTCAGCTCTACCATACAGATTCCACATAGTCAAAGCTAATATCCTTCCTCACTATTGCGTTAATTTCGGTCTCTGGAGCTGCTGCCTTAAAGAAATACAGATCCTTTACAGCCTTCAAGGCATAACACAATATTTCTCGAGGAGAAAAAAAAACAGGACCATGACATCACTGAAAGATATAGAGAATAAGATGAAGCAGGGAAAGAGTGCATATGACAGATGTCAGGTTGATAATATGAATGGGAACCAGGCTGAACATAGAAAGGTAAGATAGGAAGTGAAAAAGCGATAGGAGGAGCATAGATAGAATAAGAGAAGAGACTGGCAGCCAACATAAAAAGGAATCCAAAAGTGTTTTATGGGCATATAAATAGTAAAAGGGCGGTAAAAGGAGGAGTAGGGCCAATTAGGGACAGAAAAAATTTATGCATGGAGGTAGAGGGCATGGCTGAAGTACTAAATGAGTACTTTTCTTCATCTTTTGTAAAAACAGATGCAAAGAGGTGGTGGTTGAGACACTTCGTGGGCTAAAAATTAATGAGGTCTTAGGCTGGTTGTGCTTAAAGTTACTAAGTCACCAGGACCGGATCTGATGCATCGGAGGATACTGAGAGAAGTAAGGGTGAAAATTATGGAGGCACTGGCCATAGTCTTCCAATCTTCCTTCGACTCAGGGGTGGTGCTAGAGGACTGGAGAATTGCAAATGTTACACCCTTGTTCAAAAAAGGGTGTAAACATAAACCCAGCAGCTACAGGCCAGTCAGTTTAACCTCAATGATGGGAAAGCTTTTCGAAATGATAATCTGGGGCAAAATCAAAAGTCACTTGGACAAATGTGGATTAACTAAAGAAAGCCAGCACAAATTGGTTAATGGCAAATTGTGTTAAACTTATTTGAGTTTTTTGATGAGGTAACAGAGGGTTGATGAGGGTAATGCGGTTGATGGAGTGTACATGAACTTTGAAAAGACATTTGACAAAGTGCCACATAGCAGGCTTGTCAGCAAAGTTGAAGCCCATTGAATAAAAGGGACAGCGGCAGCATGGATACAAAAGTGACAGGAGATTAGCGGTGAACGGTTGTCTTTCGAACTTCAGGAAGGTATATTGTGGGGTCCGTATTGGGGCCACTGCTTTTCTTGATCTATATTAATGACCTAAACCTGGGTATGCAAGGCACAACTTCAAAAATTGCAGTGACACCAAACTTGGAATTATAGCGAAGTGTGAGGCCGATCGTGATAAACTTCAAGAAGGCGGAGACCAGCTGATGGAATGGGCAGACAAATGGCAGATGAAATTTAATGCAGAGCAGTGTGAAGTTATGCATTTTGGTAGGAAAAATGAGGAGAGGCAATATAAACTGAAGGGCACATTTCTAAAGAGTGTGCAGGAACAGAAACCAGGGGGTATATGTGCACAATGGTTGAAGATGAAGGCCAGCTTGAAAAAGTGGCTAAAAGGGCATACGGGATCCTGGGCTTTTATATGTAGAGTCATAAAGTAGAAAAGCAAGGAAGTTATGGTGAACCTTGATAAAAAGACTGGTTTGGCCTTAACTGAAGTATTGAGTACAATTTTGGGTGTCTCATCTTAGGAAGAATGTGAAGGCATTGGAGAGGGTGCAGAAAAGATGAGAAATCTCAGTTACATGGCAAGATTGGCGAAACTGGGACTTCTCCTTAGATAAGGTTGAGAGGAGATTTGATAGAGGTGTTCAAAATTGCGGGGTCTGGAAGAGCAGATAGGGAAAATCCGTTCCCATTGGGGGAAGCGTCGAAACCAGAAGACATCAATATAATGCGATTGGCAAAAGAACCAGAGGCGATATGAGGAAAAAACATTGTTAACACAGCAAGTGGTTAAGATCTGGAATACACTGCCTCATCGTGTGGTGATAGTAGATTCAATCGCACCTTTCAAAAGGAAATTGAATAATTATCTGAAGAGAAAAGATTTTCAGGGCTGTGGGGAAAGGGGAGTTGGACTAGCTGAATTGCTGTTACAGACATGGACATGACATACCAAATGGCCGCCTCCTGTTGTGTAACCATTCTGTGATTAGAGATCCATACCATGCAACGCGGCGATTCTCAAGCTGTGAGGAACTTGCCTGTTCCAGGGAAGTTGTAAACACAAACTCTGAAAGCAACTTCTGTTATGCAGCTCAAATTTCTGATTTGCTATCAATCATTATTCAGTTCTAGTCAAGGAGCGGGTTCTCTCTTACCTGGCACTGACAGTAGGTAAGAGCCACATGTGCACTGGGCTAATCCAACCATGTTGTGTATCAAGACATCTGAAGTTGTGTACAGTCATGGGTTTAAAATGTTGGGCTTGGCATTATTTTAATGACTAACTTGTGTCACTGCTTTCAGAAAAGTTGTTACTTTAGCATTCCATTTGATTTCTGACCAACATACTCTGCAGGATCAGCCTTTAATTGTGTGTTTAAACACAGGTATGTGACATGTTGCCTTCCACCAGCAAATTTTACATGCTTAACAGCAAAGCTTGCTGCATTATTTGCAACATGGTAAACTACTCTTTTAGTGCTATGTTGCATGCAGTAATAGATTGCTATTTGTTTCCACTTCACCATGGGACTAAAGATGCCTTACAGAGGTGGAGCTGTGTCAGTTAGACTTGGTCTGCAGACCCACAAAACATGGAGCCCCAAGTCGCTGATGGTTTGAGTTCCAGATTGTAGTGTAAGCATGCCCATCTGCAGTTTTGATTCCGAAGGGCAGAGTAGAGTATGAGTGTACCTACCTCACGTGGACTGCAGCGGTTCAAGAAGGCAGCTCACCACCACCTTCTCAAGGGCAATTAGGGATGGGTAGTAAACGCTGGCCTAGTCAGCGACGCCCACCTCCCATGAATGAATAAAAAAACAGTGAGAGAAACCAAGCGTAATGCTGACCAACAGCAAAGACTATGAACCTAAAGTTTGCCAGCTACCTGGAATCTGACAGCATGGTCCAGTCAGTGAACCCTAGTTTTGGTTTGAAGAACCAATCTGTACTGGCATCTCTTTAAAAAAAAAAAACCTATTTCTATACTTTGGGTTTGAATGAAAAATATTTTGTATTGATATTTCATGATCTCCTGGATGGCCAAAATCACCGAACAAAATATTTTTGAAGTGTAATCACACAGAAATGTAGAGAGAAAGTACATATCGTTTTGGCTAAAATCCCCAGGATTAACGACCAATTTGACGAAGGTTTTTCATTAAATTTAAAAACAAAATTCTTCATTGCTGGCAGAGTTTCACTGTTGTCATACTCTACTCTTCGGAATCAAAACTGCAGATGGGCATGCTTACACTACAATCTGGAACTCAAACCATCAGCGACTTGGGGCTCCATGTTTTGTGGGTCTGCAGACCAAGTCTAACTGACACAGCTCCACCTCTGTAAGGCATCTTTAGTCTCATGGTGAAGTGGAAACAAATAGCAGTATGTGGCTGTGCAACATCTACAATCATGCATTCCACTGTTAGTAAATCCTTGAAGTTTTACCAAAGGAAGCTGGTTGATCTCATTGGGTAAACTATGGCTGATACAGAGTAGTCTTACTGGAAAAGAGTTGGAGACATGTTGTAATATGCATTGTCAACACTTGTAAGCCTCAACATTAAATAGATGTTGGCCTGTTTGTGGGATCGCTTATAGAGTCATAGAGTCGTACAGCATAGAAACAGGCCCTTCTGCCCATCGCGTCCATGCCGACCATAATGCCTATCTATACTAATCCCACCTGCCTGCATTAATTCCATATCCCTCTATGCTTTTCTTATTCAAGTACCTGTCCAGATGCCTCTTAAATGTTGCTACTGTTCCTGCCTCCACCACCACCTCTGGCAGCTCACTCCAGATACCCACTATTATTTGTGTGAAAAATGTATCCCTTTGATCCCCTTTAAACCTCCTCCCTCTCACCTTAAATCTATGCCCTCTATGTTTTAGTCACCCTTACCATGGGAAAGAGACTCTGGCTATCTACCCTATCTATGCCTCTCTCAATTTTATATGCCTCTATCATGTCCCCTCTCAGCTTCCTTCGCTTCAGGGAAAACAGACCCGGCCTATCCAATCTCTCTTTATAACTCAAGCCCTCCAAACCAGGCAACGTCCTTGTGAATCTTTTCTGCACCCTCTCGAGCTTAATCACATCTTTCCTGTAGTGCGGCGACCAGAACTGCACACAGTATTCCAAATGCAACCTAACCAACGTTATGTACAACTGTAACATGACGTCCTAACTCTTGTACTCAGTGCCTCGGCCGATGAAGGCAAGCATACCATAGGCCGCCTTCACCACCCTGTCTACCTGTGTTGCCACTTTCAGGGAACTATGTACTTGCACCCCAAGGTCTCTCTGCTCAACAACACTCCCCAGGGCCCTGCCATTCACGGTATATGTCCTGCCCTGGTTTAACTTCCCAAAATGCATCACTTCACACTTGTTTGCGTTAAATTTCATTTGCCAATCCCTTGCCCACTTTCCCAGTTTATCTATATCCTTTTGTAATCTTAGACAACCTTCTTCACTGTCCACTATACCACCAATTTTGGTGTCATCTGCAAACTTACTAATCATGCCCCCTACATTCACATCCAAGTCAATATTTATGACAAACAACAGAGGGCCCGGCACCAATCCTTGCGGCACACCACTGGTCACCGGCCTCCAATCTGAAAAACAACCCTCCACTACCACCCTCTGCCTCCTATTAGCAAGCCAATTTTGTATCCAATTTGCTAGCTCACCTTGAATCCCATGTGTTCGAACCTTCTGGACCAACCTACCATGCGGGACCTTGTCAAAGGCCTTGCTAAAGTCCATGTAGACAACGTCCATCGCCCTGCCCTCGTCAGTCCTCTTGGTCGTCACCTCAAAAAACTCAATCAAATTCATGAGGCATGATTTCCCACGCACAAAGCCATGCTGACTATCCTTAATCAGACCTTGCCTTTCCAAATGCATATAAATCCTGTCTCAGAATCCCTTCTAATAACGTTCCCACCACTGATGCAAGGCTCACCAGCCTGTCGTTCCCTGGCTTATCCCTGCTGCCCTTCTTAAATAAAGGCACATTAGCTATCCTCCAGTCTTCCGGTACCTCACCCATGTCTAACAATGATACAAAAATCTCTGCCAGGGCCCCAGCAATCTCCTCCCTTGCTTCTCATAGCATCCTAGGATACACCTGGTCAGGCCCTGGGGATTTATCCACCTTAATGTGCTTCCAAACCTCCAACACCACCTCCTTTGTAATGTTGATATGCTCTAGGATATCGCTGTTCCCTCTCTTGAACTCACTGGCTTCCATGACCACTTCCACGGTAAATACAGACGAGAAGTATTCATTTAAGACCTCGCCCATTTCCCATGGCGGCACACATAATTACCACACTGATCCTTAAGGGGACCTACTCTCTCCCTAGCTACCCCTTTACTCTTAATATACTTATAGAATATTTTCAGATTCTCCTTTATGTTATCTGCCAGGGAAATCTCATGGCCCCTTTTCGCCCTCCTAATTTCCTTCTCAAGTGTACTCCTACATCCCCTATGCTCGAGGGACTCGCTTGATCCCAGCTGCCTATACCTGACATATGCCTCCTTTGTCCTGACCAGACCCTCAATATCCCTGGTCAACCAAGGTTCCCTAAACTTGCCAGCCTTGTCCTTCCATCTAACAGGAACATGCCGGCCCTGAACTCTTCCTATCTCACTTTTAAAAGCCTCCCACTTGCCAGACGTCCCTTTACCTGTAAACAGCCTCTCCCATTCAACTTTTGAGAGTTCCTGTCTGATGCCATTGAAATTAGCCTTCCTGCAATTTAGGACTTCAACCTGAGGACCAGTCCTATCCTTTTCCATAACTATCTTGAAGCTAATAGAGTTATGGTCAGTGCTCCCCCACTGACGCATCAACCACCTGCCCATCCTCATTTCCTAAGAGGAGATCGAGTGAGGCCCCTTCTCTCGTAGGGCCATCCACATACTGCTTCAGAAAACTATCTTGGACACACTTAACAAATTCTTCCCCATCTGACCCCTTAGCACTATGGCAGTCCCAGTCAATATTAGGGAAGTTAAAATCACCGACTATTACAACCCTATTATTCCTACACCTATCTGTGATTTTCCTACATATACGCTCCTCCACTTCCTTCTGACTATTGGGGGGGCCTATAGTATAATCCCATCAAAGTGATCACCCCTTTCTTATTTCTAAGTTCTACCCATATGGCCTCGCTGGATGTTCCCCCAGGGATAACCTCTCTAAGTACTGCCGTGATGTCCTCCCTAATCAATAGTGCAACCACCCTCCTCTCTTACCTTCACCTCTGTCACGCCAGAAGCATCGGTACCCCGGAAGATTGAGCTGCGGGTCCTGCCCATCCCTCAGCCACATTTCCATGATAGCTATAATATCACAATCCCATGTACCGATCCATGCTCTGAGTTCATCTGCCTTACCTGTAAGGCTTCTTGCATTAAAGTAAATGCAGTTTAGCCTACCAGACCTTCCACGCTCCCTGTCCTGCCCTTGCCCGGCCTGCCTACTGGACTTACTTGCTTTAACCTCTACATTTGCCTCAACTATCTCATCGGAGAGACTACTACTTTGGGTCCCACCCCCCTGCCAGACTAGTTTAAACCTCCCGAGTATTACTAGCAAACCTCCCCGCAAGGATATTGGTCCCCTTCCAGTTCAGATGCAACCTGTCCCTCTTGTACAGGTCACTTCTGCCAATAATGTGCTGCTTTTGATGTTTATTGTAAAGGTAGCCCTGTGTTGAAGCTTCACCAGGTTGCCACCTTGTTTTTAGCAATGCTTGTTGGTGCTTTTGGCATGGACCTTTGCACTCCTCAGTGACCCAGGTTTGCTAACATGGCTCAGTTATGCTGGATGAGTGGAGGATTTGGCAGCCAATGAGTTTACAGATTGTGATGGTATATAACTCTCCTGCTGCCAATGGCTCAGAGTTCCTCATGGGTGCCCAATTTTGAGCTGCTAGAACTGTTAATTTATCCCACAGCTTGGTGGTAGTGTCACAGAAAACAATGGAGCATATCCTGAATGTGCGGATGTCACCAAGTCTAATATTGCCATGGACAGATGCATCTGTGACAAGTAGATTTTTGATGACAGGGTTACATAGGCTTGTGTGGGTGTTCTCACCACCTCTACATGGCACAAGTCCAGTCTGGCAGCTGTGTCTTCTTGGGCTTGGTCAGTGATGGTACTACAAAGCTACCTTGGTAACTGACATTAAAGTCTCCCATCTGGAGTACGTTCTATGCCCATACTACTGGTACTTCATCCAAGTGGTATTCAACATGGAGGAGTACTGATTTATTTGGCTGAGGGAGGATGATAGGTAGTAATCAGAAATAAGTTTCCTTGATCGAGTTTGACCTGGAACCTTGAGAGTAACGAGGGCTGGAGTTGATCACTCCCACCCAACTATATGCACTCTGCCCCCATCTTTGGTGGATTTGTCCTGCTGGTGGGACAGCACATACCTTGGGATGTTGGCAGAGGAGTCTGGAACGTGGAGTAAATGGTTACCAATCTGAGTATGACTGTCAGTTTTGCTTGACTGGTCTGGGACATCTCTCCTAACTTTGGCATTGTTCCCCAGATGTTACTGAAGAGATCTTTCTCGTGTTGACCCAGTGCTCCTGTCATGATCCAGTTTGATGCCGACTTGCAGATGAGCGGTGTATCCAATTTTTTTAATTGCTTTTTGTAGCAGTTTGATGCAACTCCATGGGGTGCTATGATAGTTAAGAATCAACCACACTGGTGTGGGACTAGTCATATTTAGACCAGACCACAGGTAAGGACTACAGGTTTCCTTCCCTAAAGTTGGGTTTTTATAACGGTGATAGCTTTATAGTTTTTTTTTTACTGTTCTTAGATTTTGATTTCTAGATTTTTTTTTTTTAAAACTGAATGTTCACAAATTGCCATGGTGGAATTTGAACACATGTTCTCTGCATTATTGGTCTTGAGCTCTGGATTGCTAGCCTAGCTTCATAACCACTACACCATTGTCCCTCATTTTGAAGATTTGAATTCAACCATTATGTCGTCTCAGATGTAAGATCAGTATTTTAGTTCCAGAAGATTGGATTGAGGCATTCATCCACAAGCTTGTTTTTATGTTCTTTGTGAAAGTGGGGTTTATGTGACCCCTTTGCAACAGTGAAAGATTTTGTGCAAATCATTCAGCTGGGTGTAGGATCATTTGCAAGTGTTTCCGGAATCTGGCAATACAAAAGGTGATAAATTAGTCAGAATCCTTTTATCATGTAAAACTTGCAGCTGATTACCAACGGAAGAGGAAAACCTCACTGACTTGGCAAGTGATCAAATGTTGAATTTGGCATTTTCTCAGAAACTGCAAGCTAATCTTTGGCTGTTGATGTAACATGTTTTTTGCACTGAATGAACTCTGAAGTCACTCATTTTCTTTGCACCATCTGTCTGTCAGCCTGAGTTGCACAGAGTACCCAAATTCTATGTACTAATCTTGCTTGAAGGTGAAAACAGACAGGAAAATAATAATGACTTTTGACCTACATCATATATTTTAAAAAGCAATGTGTTGAGGCTGTGTGGAATGTACAAACTCTGAACCTTTTACTTGATATCAACCTGACAGATGCTTCTTAATTGCAGTATTGTGCAAAATATTGCTTTAATTGTTCCTATTTAGCAAATACTGTAGACAGACTGGGTAGCCAATCCTCATTGGAATGTCATTTTATTAAGTTATACTACTGTCCAAAATTATACAGGTGAACCCTAACTGTTGAATCTGTTTGCACAGGTAAAGAGTCCCTATACAGTATCCTGATTAAGAACATTATTGCAGTTGAGAAACTTGAAGAAAGATGCTTCAACAGAAAAAATGTACGTGATAACTCCATTCTAAAGTAGCTTGTGGAAGTACATACAACTAAACAGAAGCTGTTCTTTCTTAAATATAAGCAGAAATTGCTGGAAATGCTCAGCAGGTCAGAAAGAAATTAAAAACATTCCATTTCAGTGAACTTTTGTCAGAAGTGGTCTGACGAAGGGTCACCATCCTAAAATATTAGCTGTTTTTGTCTCCACAGATGCTGCCTGACCTGAACATTTCCAGCATTCTCTGTTCATATTTCATATTTCCAGCAACTGCAGTATTTTGCATATGTATAGCTGGGCTTTTTTTCTTGTCATTCTGTTTATTTATTTCTGAAGTTAATTTTCATATTGTTGTGAGAGCTTGATTTTGTATTCAATGTTAAGAATTATAGTGAAGCTTCTTCATGTCCTGCTACTGCCAGGTTACTTGCAGTCCAAAACTCTAAATACCCCCTTTGCCTCAAATGCAAGCTCACAGACCACATTTGGTGTTTATAGCCTTCTAAATTAGATTTTTCAGTCATTGTTGAATTAAGTCTGGTTGGGTTGGAATAGGAGAGCAAGATTTAATCTTAAAATATGTCCAAAAAAAAGTTCAAGTATCTTGAAAACTGGAGTTTTGGATGAAGTAAATGCTTAACCTACTATTAGTTTCAACTCCTAAGTGGCCTTGCTCTTGCAAGACCAGAGCTGGCATACGGGCACATGTCATGAATAATTGATTTTTTTTTGTCTGCTGCAACTAAGTTTCAAGTTGTCTTCTGAGCTATTATGAGGATGCAGGGGAAGACGGCACCTGCTTCAGTACGTCAAAGTTTTGGCATGGTTTATGTTCCGAGGGTCAAATTGTGTTGAGCTTTGGAATAGAGTATTGATTGTCAAAATAATTTTGTGGCTCCATTCAGCTGTACTCATCTACTTCTGATCTGGTCCCATTCTCTTGGACTCCCAGGTTGTCTCGCCGAGTTCGATCCATACCTGTATTTGGTTCAGTAATTATGTTGTTGTTACCCACCACATTAGTCTTAAGTACTAGACTGTCTCTTTCCAGCCAGTTAGTACATGAATTGATTAGCATGAGACTGGGAATCAGGACATCAGTGTTCCTATCATTGCATCTGGTTTTGTGTATTTGAATTCGGGCACCATCTTGTCTCACAGCAGCTCCCTCATTGGACTTCGATTAATTACTTGAGCTACTGTAGCAAGGCAATGCTGTACTTGCAGAACAGTCTGACAAATGTCTAGTTATAACAACTTGTATTTATATAGTGCCTTTAATATAATAAAATGCTCCAAGATGCTTTCTAGGAATGTTATAGGGTAAAATTTGGCACCAAGCCACCTAAAGAGATATTAGGGCAAATGACCAAAAGCTTGGTCAGAGGTAGGATTTAAGGAGTGTCATAAAGGAGGAAAAAGTGATGAGAGGCAGAGACCTTAAGGGAGGGAATTCCAGAGCCTACAACCACCAACGGTGGAACGATTAAAATCGGGCATTCTTAAGAGGCCAGAATTAGAGGAGCCCAGATATTTCGGAGGTTTGTACCGCTGGGAGAGATTGCCATGGTATGGTTTGCAAACAAGGATGAGAATTTTCAAATTGAGCCATTGCTTAACCAGGAGTCGGTGTAGGTCAGCAAGCACAGGGGTCATGGGTAAATGGGACTTGGTGCGAGTTTGGGCATGGGTATTGACATAGGTTATTACTGGCAGTGTCACGACAAACCCAGTTTTCTGTAGTTTATCTGCCAACAGTAATTTTATTTTAAAAAACTAGACCTGATGGAAGCATTTTTGAGCATGGACCATCATTAACTGGGGTTTGTTTATATACTGAATGTGGTCTATGAATTTCATCGCAAATTAAATTGGCTGTCCAACTAAACATTTGGAGTTTGCTATAAGCTAGTTGAATCCTTTTAAGTCCTGATACAAAAAAGGGTCTGTTAATGCCAAAATATGGTTTGGATACATTATAAGACTTCCTGAAGCTCACTGTAGTAGCTGTAAAGGTTTTAGCTTGACTGATCTCTTTGTAAGTGATATATTTTTCATATAAGAATGGAAGCTGCAAATGATGTTCTGAAGAATCAGTTCAAGAATTATTGGGAGCAATGGCCCCAATGGGCAGGGGAGCCCAAAAGGTAGCGCACAAGCCGCTCAAGTTGTTTGCTTTAATATACTGCATGTCCGCAACCGCACAAAAAAAAAATAAAGGTACTGCGCATTCAAACGTTGTGTGCAACAAAAACATTGAGGGGATGTTGGTTGGGAGACATTTTAATCAAATTTCATAATCAAGATTCACTATAGCTCACTAATATGCAAAGACTAGTGAGGTAAAGGGAATGATTTAAACAGATTCATAATCTCTCAATCCACATAATTTAGGGTTATATAATTGGAATGTAATATAATTTAAATGGTAAACTATTGATCGTTGGTTGCACATTTAAAAACTAGTTTTTTGTTTGTTTTTGTGTGTCTGCACATATTTTTGGAATAACTTAAAGCAGAAATTATTTATATTTTTAATTTTGTTCAATATCTGCTTCCTATTTTGTGAAAAGATAAACTGCCTTTACAGGTCCTATAATTGTACATTTTTTATTATTATAGTGATATTTGTTATTTTTAAAAGGTGGGTCCAGTAAATTTATCTCAAACTCTTATTGGTATAAGATGAGGAAACAGTGTACAAATTGACAAAAGGGAAGTTTAGGAAGAAACCATTCATCAGAGAGATTAATATCTCTCCTCATTAGAGAGATTAATATCTGGAATTGTTTTCTGAATAGGGCAGTGGAGGCAAAGCCACTACAGTTTTTCAAAAGAAATTTAGATGTTGGGATGGGGGAAAGTTGGAGGTTTCAATGCAAAAAGAGGTAGATGTGATTAATGGTCATCTTCATAGGAACGTGGGAAATGCCGGATGAAAAAAGACAATGTCCATCTAGTTTGCCTCTACCATCCTGGTAGTCACATGATACAGCAATAATGGAGTTATTAACCAATCATAGCTATCAACTAGTCTACAGTAGATCTCGACATTACACAAAGAAAACCCCAGTGATGGAAGACTTTGGGAACCATAAGAAAAATCTCAACCTTACTGCATTTCATACCTCGAATTACTGATGTAATATACACCAAGATGTTATTTTCTGAAAGAAATCCAGCTAATTTGAATGAATCAATACAAACTGCTTGCATTGGGCTGAAGTTTACCTTAGGCGGACGGGAATTTGCCACCGACATGGAAGTCGGTGGCGAACCCGCTTCTGACTAGCCCGGGGATCCGTCCCATATTTAAGTTAAGGTTGCCTCACCAGGAGGATCCTTCCTTCCCTGGTGAGGCTGGAATGGTTGTTTGCGGGGAGGGGGTGTCTTGACTCCCAGGGGTGAGTTGGGAAGCGGGGGCGGCCCTCAATCGGGCACCCTGTGCCTGATTGCCATGGCACCCCCGGGGCGCTATTGCTGAGCGGCCTTTCACGTCCCCAACATGCCTGCTCGCCACGGGTAAAATACCTGTGGAGGCGGGCAAAGCCGTTAAGTGGCCACTTAAGGGTTTTGATTGGCCTTGGGCTGGTGGGTCGATTCCCACCCCCCGCCCGACGCCGTAAACTTGGCCGGAGGCAGAAGCGGGACAGGTAGGCCTCCCGGAGCCTCCTGTTCAATTTTACGCCGGCCCCCACACCACCATCCGACCTGCTGGGGCGGCGTAAAATTCAGCCCATTATTTCCTGAGGGAGCCATGATTGATCACTTGCTGTTGATACATTGACGGCTTTTATTCCATTTCAGTTTGACTCTAGTTAACAAAATTAAAGAAATCTTCCCTTAACATGCAGCTAACTTGACGAGGCATGCTGGCATTTGGTAAAAAGTCTTCAATAGCAAATTCTGTTTTTTCACAGCATCTGGTTTATATACAAAATCAAATTCTAGCAACTGCTTTGTGAGATAAAATATGGCTGCAAGTTCCATAATTTGCTCGCACCATGTGATCATAATGGCTGCGTTGTAAATTCACTTCCAGAATTCATGTACTGAATCAGAAGTTGATTTGTAAGTCAGCTCATTTATAGGAGCCCACATTCAGTAAAGCTTCCTTTCACATAACTCCGGTCTCCGTCCCATGGAATCATCAAAAATGGCCAACCACGTTGTATGCTCTGTCCTTTACTTGCATTATCTATATATCCTGAGCCTGATAGAAGCTGTCATTTCTTTAGTGCCTTTTGTTGAGAGCAATTGATCTTTCTTTAATAGAGGTCCAAGGTAAATTCTCCATTTTCCAAAGGAGTGACCATCAATCCATATTGATTGAATACACTGAAAAGATGGTCTGAAGGAATCAGTGGGCTGATGAGGCTGCACTTGCACCCTCTATCATGGTCTATCTTACCCCATTCCTCTCAGAGGGGGGGGTGTTTCCATACAACTGCTGGAATATAGTCATGAGCAGTAAGGCTAGCCCAAACTTTTTTGGGAATCTACATCAGATGTGGTATAGTAGCACTGTGGCTTTCCACAGGTAATGATTTTTAAGAGGGCCAGCTTACAGGATCAAGGTTTTCAATAGTCTAAATTGTTGACCCTCAAACTAGGGTGTCAACTGACGTGGCAGACAAAAGACACCGACACGAGATACTTCGTATAAACACTTTTATTGATACTTAAATCACTTATTAGGCTACTCGTTATTTCATTTGTTAAACTACTGGTTACTTGTTACAATAAATCACAAGACTCATGGCTTGGACTTAAATACTATCTGTTGTGAGGCGAGGTGATCAGCCTCCCGATGGGAGCTCTTCACTGAATTCCGGACTCCGGGTTCCCCTCCACGATGGTTGTTCCTGCAAGTCTTCGCTGCGGAGGCTCCTAGCGTCCCCTTTTTTATCGAGTTGCTCCCAGCATCGAGAATGTTCTTAGTCAAGTACACCCCTGGCTAGGAGTCATCCGTTTTGCTTAGTGCCAGTTGCAAAGCAAAACAAAATACATCTGCTGGCCTTGTTCTTGTTATCTGTCCTTGTCTAGCAGTCTCATTCGGAGCACATCTTATCTTGCACACTGCCTATTCAGCAGGCTGGGCTTGTGAAACCGCAACTGCAGCTGTTTCACAGTCCTTGTCCTTCTGTAAGGATGGCTATTTTACCCTTCATGCTTTGCAGATGTTTAGCCGTCTGGCTACAGCATCTACTAGCCTCCAGAAAAGCTTTGGAATCATTTTTGATATTGGTGTCAATATAATGTTAAATACAACTCATTAAGGTGCAGTTTGCCATCCATAGTTGGGCTCATGTCCACTGGATTTCATAGAATCTTATACTGCAGAAGGAGACCATTCAGCCCATTACACCAGTGCCAAGTCTCTTAGTCCCATTCCTATGTTCTTTTCCCGTATCCCATCTTGCATTTTTTCTTTTTCAAATATTTATATACCCCTCCTAAATACTATTCTGGATTCTCCTTTCACCAATGTTTTTGGTAGGACATTCATTCCATGTTGTAACAAACTTCTTTTCTGAAAATAAATTTCAAACAATTAGAACATAGAACATTACAGCGCAGTACAGGCCCTTCGGCCCTCGATGTTGCGCCGACCTGTGAAACCATCTCACCTACACTATTCCATTTTCATCCATATGTCTATCCAATGACCACTTAAATGCCCTTAAAGTTGGCGAGTCTACTACTGTTGCAGGCAGGGCGTTCCACGCCCCCACTACTCTCTGAGTAAAGAAACTACCTCTGACATCTGTCCTATATCTATCACCCCTCAACTTATGTCCCCTCATGTTTGCCATCACCATCCGAGGAAAAAGACTCTCCCCATCCACCCTATCTAACCCTCTGATTATCTTATATGTCTCTATTAAGTCACCTCTCCTCCTCCTCCTCTCCAACGAAAACAACCTCAAGTCCCTCAGCCTTTCCTCATAAGACCTTCCCTCCATACCAGGCAACATCCTAGTAAATCTCCTCTGCACCCTTTCCATAGCTTCCACATCCTTCCTATAAAGCGGTGACCAGAACTGCACACAATACTCCAGGTGCAGTCTCACCAGAGTTTTGTACAGCTGCAGCATGACCTCGTGGCTCCGAAACTCGATCCCCCTACTAATAAAAGCTAACACACCATATGCCTTCTTAACAGCCCTATTAACCTGGGTAGCAACCTTCAGGGATTTATGCACCTGGACACCAAGATCTCTCTGCTCATCTACACTACCAAGAATCTTCCCATTAGCCCAGTACTCTGCATTCCTGTTACTCCTTCCAAAGTGAATCACCTCGCACTTTTCCGCATTTTCTCCATTTGCCATCTCTCAGCCCAGCTCTGCAGCCTATCTATGTCCCTCTGTACCCTACAACATCCTTCGGCACTATCCACAACTCCACCGACCTTCGTGTCATCTGCAAATTTACTAACCCACCCTTCTACACCCTCTTCCAGGTCATTTATAAAAATGACAAACAGCAGTGGCCCCAAAACAGATCCTTGCGGTACACCACTAGTAACTAAACTCCAGGATGAACATTTGCCATCAACCACCACCCTCTGTCTTCTTTCAGCTAGCCAATTTCTGATCCAAAGCTCTAAATCACCTTCAACCCCATACTTCCGTATTTTCTGCAATAGCCTACCGTGGGGAACCTTATCAAACGCCTTACTGAAATCCATATACACCACATCCACTGCTTTACCCTCATCCACCTGTTTGGTCACCTTCTCGAAAAACTCAATAAGGTTTGTGAGGCACGACCTACCCGTCACAAAACCGTGCTGACTATCTCTAATGAACTTATTCTTTTCAAGATGATTATAAATCCTATCTCTTATAACCTTTTCCAACATTTTACCCACAACCGAAGTAAGGCTCACAGGTCTATAATTACCAGGGCTGTCTCTACTCCCCTTCTTGAACAAGGGGACAACATTTGCTATCCTCCAGTCTTCCGGCACTATTCCTGTCGACAATGACGACATAAAGATCAAGGACAAAGGCTCTGCAATCTTCTCCCTAGCTTCCCAGAGAATCCTAGGATAAATCCCATCTGGCCCAGGGGACATCTATTTTCACACTTTCCAAAATTGATAACACCTCCTCCTTGTGAACCTCAATCCCATCTAGCCTAGTAGCCTGAATCTCAGTATTCTCAACAACATTTTCTTTCTCTACTGTAAATACTGACGCAAAATATTCATTTAACACTTCCCCTATCTCCTCTGATTCCACACACAACTTCCCACTACTATCCTTGATTGGCCCTATTCTAACTCTAGTCATTCTTTTATTCCTGATATACCTATAGAAAGCCTTAGGGTTTTCCCTGATCCTATCCACCAATGACTTCTCGTGTCCTCTCCTTGCTCTTCTTAGCTCTCCCTTTAGATCCTTCCTGGCTAGCTTGTAGCTCTCAAGCGCCCTAACTGAGCCTTCACGTCTCATCCTAACATAAGCCTCCTTCTTCCTCTTGACAAGCGCTTCAACTTCTTTAGTAAACCACGGCTCCCTTGCTCGACAACTTCCTCCCTGCCTCACAGGTACATACTTATCAAGGACACTTAGTAGCTGCTCCTTGAATAAGCTCCACATTTCGATTGTTCCCATCCCCTGCAGTTTCCTTCCCCATCCTACGCATCCTAAATCTTGCCTAATCGCATCATAATTTCCTTTCCCCCAGCTATAATTCTTGCCCTGCAGTATATACCTGTCCCTGCCCATCGCTAAGGTAAACCTAACCGAATTGTGATCACTATCACCAAAGTGCTCACCTACATCTAAATCGAACACCTGGCCGGGTTCATTTCCCAGTACCAAATCCAATGTGGCATCGCCCCTGGTTGGCCTGTCTACATACTGTCAGAAAACCCTCCTGCACACACTGGACAAAAACAGACCCATCTAAAGTACTCGAACTATAGTATTTCCAGTCGATATTTGGAAAGTTAAATTCCCCCATAACAACTACCCTGTTACTCTCGCCCCTGTCGAGAATCATCTTCGCTATCCTTTCCTCTACATCTCTGGAACTATTCAGAGGTCTATAAAAGACTCCCAACAGGGTAACCTCACCTCTCCTGTTTCTAACCTCGGCCCATACTACCTCAGTAGACGAGTCCTCAAACGTCCTTTCTGTCGCTGTAATACTCTCCTTGATTAACAATGCCACACCCCCCCCTCTTTTACCATCTTCTCTGTTCTTACTGAAACATCTAAATCCCGGAATCTGCAACATCCATTCCTGCCCCTGCTCTGCCCATGTCTCCGAAATGGCCACTACATCGAGATCCCAGGTACCAACCCATGCTGCAAGCTCACCCACCTTATTCCGGATGCTCCTGGCGTTGAAGTAGACACACTTTAAACCTCTCACTTCATTCTTTTTTTGTCAGTCTGAAATGTAATCCTTCCTATTTGACTTGCCAACTACTCAAACTAAATTTCCTCTTGCCCTTCATTTGCTCTAATGAGCCACATTTTCATCATCCTTCATTACTAAAGCCTCTCATCTCGCTATCATCATCATTTATCTTTTTTGGATCACTTCCATTGCCAGAATATACTTCCTAAACTAAGCCCCCCAGAACTCAACACAATAGCCCAGAGTTTCCTCGGTCCCATTTGTGCTGAAACTTAAGCTGAATTCTTCGCTGATCTTGCCGATGGGAACTTGTGCCAATATTTTCTGTGGAGCTTATTTACTCTTGCCAGAAACTTAAAGGTCAGCATAAAACGAGTGCAAATGCAGCATAACATTAAAGCATGTGGGCTGCTGAGCCTCTTGTCCATGCTCTTCCTCTTTCATTATTATGCAAAATAGTAGTATGTCCATTGGGAATACCAATAGTCCTTCTGAACACAACAGGAAGAGGGATCTGAAAAATTTCTAAAAATTACTTTGGTCAAGTATAGCACAGGTCTTAGTAAGAAAGATCCAGAAAACTGAGTTACACCAATGTGGGGTGATTGAGCTTGCTTGGTCTAAATCTTTGGGTGTAAATCAGGATGCATTAGGGAGGGGGAAAAGTTACCTGGATACTTTGTTCCAGAAGGTAGTCACGCCCCATAGGATAGCACCTTCTGATTTGGTCAGTAGTTGGGGACAGGGCGGGTGTGACTGCGAGTAATACTACTAAGGAGATAGAGACCAAAGTGGAGGAACCTCTGCCCTTGTAATTGTCCAACAGGTTTGAGGTCCTTTCAGCTTATATGCATGAGAATGAGGGCTGCAGGGTGAATGAGCAAGCTGACCATGGCACTGTGGTACAGAAAGCCATTCAAGCGGGGGGAATAAATAGGAATGTAGTAATAGGAGATATTGTAGTCGGGGGAGAGAGAGACAGTTCTCTGCAGCTCCGAGCGAGAGTCCACAAGGCTGTGTTGCGTGTCTGGTGCCAGGATTTGGGACATCTGGTTTGGGCTGGAGAGAAACTTGCAGTGGGAGGGGGAGGATCCACTTGTACTCTATGTGGGTACCAACAACATAGATAGGACTAGGAAATAGGTTCTGCACAGGGAGTATGAGCAGCTTGGGGGCTAAATTAAAAAGCAGAACCTGAAAGGTAATCTTGATTATTACCTCGCGCCACAAGCAAATTGGCATGGTAAATAAGATTAAAGAGGTGAATGCATGGCTCAAAGACTGGTGTGGTAGAAATGGGATTCGATTCATGGGGCACTGGCACCAGTAATGGGGAAAGTGGGAGCTGTACTGTTGGCACGGTCTTCACCTGAACAGTGCTGGGACCAGTGTTCTGGCAAGTTGTATAACTAGGACAGTAGAGAGGGCTTTAAACTAAATAGTTGGCGGGGGCAAGAGGATCATGTGAGGAGAGATGTGGTAAATCAGAGGTAATAGAGCAGGGTAGTGATTTGGGTTTTGATAACCAGAGTGTGCCAGGAAGGGACAGAGTGTATAAACACAAGACTGCACCAGCAGATAAGGCCAAAGGTTGCAGAAATGGTAAAAAGACCAGTGTTAAAGGCTCTGTATCTGAATGCGTGCAGCATTCGTAACAAAATGGATGAATTGTTAGCACAGATAGAAATAAATATGTGTGACCTGATAACCAGTGCAGAGACATGGTTGCAAGGTGGCCAAGGCTGGGACCTGAATTTTTTTTTAAATTTGTTCATTGGATGTGGGTGTCGTTGGTTAGGCCAGCATTTATTGCCCATCACTAATT
Source organism: Heterodontus francisci (assembly GCF_036365525.1). Classification (NCBI taxonomy): domain Eukaryota; kingdom Metazoa; phylum Chordata; class Chondrichthyes; order Heterodontiformes; family Heterodontidae; genus Heterodontus; species Heterodontus francisci. The sequence goes on along the minus strand of NC_090381.1, from coordinate 93,551,806 downwards.
GCCCTTGAGAAGGTGGTGGTGAGCTGCCTTCTTGAACTGCTGCAGTCCATGTGGGGTAGGTACATCAACAGTGCTGTTAGCAAGGGAGTTCCAGGATTTTGACCCAGCAACAGTGAAGGAACAGCAATATAGTTCCAAGTCAGGATGGTGTGTGACTTGGAGGGGAACTTGCAGGTGGTGGTGTTCCCATGCATCTGCTGCCCTTGTCCTTCTAGGTGCTAAAGGTCGTGGGTTACGAAGGTGCTGTCTAAGGAGCCTTGGTGTGTTGTTGCAGTGCATCTTGTAGATGGTACACACTGCTGCAACTGTGCGTTGGTGGAGGGAGTGAATGTTTGTGGATGGTGTTGAGCTTCTTGAATGTTGTTGGAGCTGCACCCATCCAGGCAAGTGGAGAGTATTCCATCACACTCCTGACTTGTGCCTTGTAGATGGTGGACAGGTTTTGGGGAGTCAGGAGGTGAGTTACTCACTGCACTATTCCTAGCCTCTGACCTGCTCTTGTAGCCACGGTATTTATATGGCTATTCCAGTTCAGTTTCTGGTCAATGGTAACCCACAGAATGTTGATAGTTGGGAATTCAGCGATGGTAATGCCATTGAACATCAAGGGGAGATGGTTAGATTCTCTCGTGTGAGATGGTCTTGTGTGGCGCAAATGTTACTTGCCTCTATTTAGCCCAAGCCTGGATATTGTCCAGGTCTTGCTGCATTTCTACATGGACTGCTTAAGCATCTGAGGAGTTGCGAATGGTGCTGAACATTGCGCAATCATCAGCGAACATCCCCACTTCTGGCCTTGTGATTGAAGGGAGGTCATTGATGAAGCAGCTGAAGATGGTTGGGTCTTGGACACTACCTGAGGAACTCCTGCAGTGATATTCTGGAGCTGAGATGATTGACCTCCAACAACCACAACCATCTTCCTTTGCGCTAGATATGACTCCAACCAGTGGAGAATTTCCGCCCTGATTTCCATTGACTCCAATTTTGTTAGGGCTCCTAGGAATATTGAAGACTATTTGACATTTCAAAAAGACAGGAAGCTAGGAAAAGGTAGTGGGGTGGCTTTGTTAATTGAGTATGTCATTAGTACAGTAGTGACAGATGACCTTTGCTCAGAAGAGTAAGATGTGGAATCAGTTTGGGTAGAGATAAGAAATAGGAAAGTTAAGAGGGCACTTGTGGGAGTACTTTATATGCCCCCCAACAGTTCTTACACTGTAGGACAGAGTATACAGGAAGAAATAAATGGAGCATGCAAGAAAGGTACCGCAATAGTCATGGGTGACTTTCATCTACATGTAGATCGGGCAAAACAGATTGGCAAATGTAGCCTGGAAAATGAGTTCACCGTCTATTTGGGACAGTTTCTTAGAGCAGTGCATTCTAGAGCCAACTAGGGAGCAGACTTTTCGAGACCTGGTAATGCGCAATGAGACAAGATTAATTAATTAATCTCCTGGTAAAGGAGCCTCCAAGCGACAGCGATCATACCGTGATAGAATTTCGCGTTCAGTTTGAAAGGGAGAAGTGTGGGTCCAAGATTAGTGTTTTAAACCTAAATGAAGGTAATTATATGAGTAAGAAGGCAGAGCTAGCTAAAGCGAACTGGGAACTAGTTAAAAAGATAGGACTGTAGAAATGCAGTGGCAGACTTTTAAGGAAATAGTTAGTAATTCTCAGCAAGATTTAGCCCAGTGAGAAAGAGATTTTTTTTTAAGGATGCATCATTTGTGGCTAAATAAAGTTAAGGATAGAATCAGATTAAAAGAAACACTGTACAAATCTGCATAGATTAGTGGTAGTTCAGAAGATTTTAATAACCGGCAAAGAATGACAAAAAATTAAAGAGAGAGAAAGTAGGGCATGAGAGAAAACTAGCCAGTAATATAAAAACACAAGAGTTTCTACAAGTATTTAAATAGGAAAAGAGAAACTAATCTGTCATGGGGAAGCTACTAGAATCCATTATTAAGGAGGTTATAGCAGGATACTTAGAAAATCATTATGGGAATAAACAGAGTCGTCATGGTTTTGTGAAAAGGAAATCTTGTTTAATGTATTAGTTCTTCGAGGAAGCAACAGGCAAGGTGGATAAAGGGGAACCTGTAGATGTTTAGTTTAGTTTAGAGATACAGCACTGAAACAGGCCCTTCGGCCCACCGAGTCTGTACCGACCATCAACCACCCATTTATACTAATCCTACACTAATTCCATATTCCTACCACATCCCCACCTATCCCTACCACCTACCTATACTAGGGGCAATTTATAATGGCCAATTTACCTATCCACCTGCAAGTCTTTGGCATGTGGGAGGAAACCGGAGCACCCGGAGGAAACCCACGCAGACACAGGGAGAACTTGCAAACTCCACACAGGTAGTACCCAGAATTGATCCCGGGTTGCTGGAGCTGTGAGGCTGCGGTGCTAACCACTGCGCCACTGTGCCGCCCTATGTGTTGTACATAGATTTACAAAAGGCGTTTGATAAGGTGCCACATCAAAGGTTACTACACAAGATAATGCATGGTATAGGAGGTAACATATTAGCATGGATAAAGGACTGGTTAGCTAACAGGAAGCAGAGTCGGGATAAATGGGCCTTTTTCGAGTTGGCAAGCTATAACTAGTGGAGTGCCACAGAGATCAGTGCTGGGGCCTCAACTATTTACAATTTATACCAGTGACTTGGATGAAGGGACTGAATGTACGGTAGCAAAATTTGCCAATGACACCAAGATAAGTAAGCTGTCGAGAGGAGGTGAAGAGTCTACAAAAGGACATAGGTTATGTGGGTGGGCAAAAATTTGGCAGATGGAGTATGATGTGGGAAAGTATGAACTTGTCCACTTTGGCTAGAAGAATAGAAAAGCTGTATACTATTTAAATGGAGAGAGATTGCAGGACTCGGTGGTACAGAGGGATCTGGGTGTCCTGGTACATGATTCACAAAAGATTATTTATGCAGGTACAGCAGATGATTAGGAAGGCAAATGGAATGTTGCCGTTTATTTCAAGGGGGATTAAGTATTTCACAGAATTGTTAAAGTGCAGATGGAGACCATTTGGTCCATCGTGTTACTGCAGTAGTACTGGGCCTTGGTGCGACCATATCTGGAGTACTGTGTACAGTTTTGGTCTCTTTATTTGAAAAAGGATATAATTGTGTTAGAAGCGGTTCAGAGAAGGTTCACTTACCTAATTCTGGGGATGAAGGGCTTAACTTGTGAAGAAAGGTTGAACGTATACCCACTGGAGTTTAGAAGAATGCGGGGTGATCTTATCATATGAAACATAAGATCCTGAGGGGATTTAATGGCCAGAATTTTAAGCCCCCCTGCAGAAGCGGGCTGGAAGTAGGGAGGTCGTAAAATTGAGTGGAAGGCGAGGACTGCCATTTCCGTCGCCTTCCTGCCCCCACTGAAATTTTGCAAGGGATGGTGGCGGCGGGAAATTGCCTGACCACCCCAGGCCAATTAAGGGCCTCCCCCTAGTATATTACCAGTGACCGACAGGCAGCTTAGGCCTTCTGGGAGGTGGCCTATTAAAACCTGACGTCCTCCTTACAGGCTGGGGCACGGGGCCTGCCTGATTGAATATCCTGTGCCCCACGGAGGCCCCCCCAACCACCCCCACTGAACTACATTCCTCCCCCTCACCCCCAACCCGAACCGACAGCACCCTTGCGCCGGGACCCAGCCGATTTGTCCCCAGTGAGGCCCCACAAACAACTTTTTTCCAGGGCCAGCATTCCTCTTGCTCTTTTCTCTGGCTGCAGTCCCAGCAGTGGCCACCACTCCTGGTGGCACTGCTGGGACTGAACTGCCAGCCGCAGATTGGCTGGCAGCTCTTGGAGGTGGGACATCCTGCCTCAGAGGGACTGAAATCCCGCCTGACGCCAGTTAAGGGCCTGTGCCACATAAAATTACAGCTCTCGAGCGTGGCTGAGGTGGTCTTACCCCTAACATTTTGGCCAGTGGGCAGGGCCTCTTGACCAATGTAAAACTCCGCCCGATAGAGTGGATACTGAGAGGATGTCTCCTCTTGTCAGGCAGACTAGAACCAGGGGACACAGTTTAAGAATAAGAGGTTTCTTTTTTAAGATGGAAATAAGTTCATAAGTTTGCGTGATATACAGTGAGAAATGATCTGATCACGGTAGCCATTGTCACGCAGTATGTCTTTGATCCGCCCTATTTCAGCATCAAGCTTGCATGGTGAGCAAATGGCTCGGGCCCGGTTTACGAGGTTGCCGATGAGGCCAATCTTATAGTGCATGGAACTGTAAGACTCCCAACGTGTGTATTGACCAGTGAAGGTACGTTTGCAGTAGATTGTGATAGCGAACCCCTTAGCAGGTTCCTCTACTAGTATGTCAAGGAAAGGGAGCTCATTTGACTGTTCCATTTCAAAGGTGAATTTGAGTGCAGGTTGGAGCCCATTAAGACGTGTAAGGAAATTATTGCATGCAGCTGCGGATTCAAATATAGCAAAGGTATCATCAACATATCGGAAATATACAAGAGATATTAGTTGTCATTCCCTCAATGACACATTTCTCATGAAACCCAATAAAGATGTTTGAGAGAGCTGGGCCTAGAGGGGATCCCATGGCAACACCATCTATTTGGGCATACTTGGTATTAAAACTGAATGCAATGAGCTCCAGGTGTTATATATGAGAGTGTTTGTCCTCACAGCCTAAGGCCATTATTTTCAGCCCTGAAAAGTGTCCAGTCTACCTCAAATTACCCTAGAAGGGTAATGTATCCCAAAAATTTGGGCAACAGATGAAGCTAGCTGTTTCACGCTGCTGCTATGCAGTAGCAACATATGTGGTGTTTGCCATGAACAGGATGCTGTCGTCAAGCCAAAAAGATGTCCTGCCTATCACACAAATGAGTAGCGTGATATGTGAATTTTAATGCCAGTGAGATGCTAGGTATATAGGCCGTATGTCCCAAAGACTTGGGGATCGTATCAAACAACATGTCCCTTCCGCTGTTCGCAACGGGCAAGTACAGGCTGTACCCAACCAGCCCGTGCTTGTAAAACTCAAAACACAGTGTCCAACATTAGATGTGATTCCTCGATTGGACAACATTTGCTAAATAATCCTCCGTGTGCTAAGAATTACGCTGACAACCAATTTAAGATTGTCAGTAGGGCTCTAAGTGTGGCACAATTGCGTGTACTGGAAGCTACATATATTAGTACACAGGGCCCTGTTCTTTGCAGACAAAAAGAACATGTACAAACATTGCACCTGTTTCAGCTAAACAAAGTAAGTGACAGCCATTCGCTGGTTCATTCCTCAGGGCAATGCCTTGACCAGTCAGTCAAGCTGTTTGGTTTAAATTTCAAACAAGCTAGGCAGTTAACTGTCAGTCGCCGTAAGCTGATGCATTCTCCATGGCAATGCCTCTACCAGTCTGAGTTCACTTGCCAACCAATCAGCGCTCTTTCCATACAGTATAAAGTTGTTTTTCCTTACATTGGTATTCTTGTGGCTTGCCCTGATGAGTGCAAGATGATGAGCTTAGTCTATCTGTCTATTTTCAACAATACTGAAGTCGGAATAGTATGTAATTCGCAGGGGATCTTTTGAGGTGGTGGTGTTTCTATGTGCATGTGTATTGCATATGCATGCTAGCATGGGCGTGTCGTGTATCCGTAGGCGTCGACCGAATTAGAGTTTAAGTTTAATAAATTTCAGCTTCTTTAAACCTAAGAAAGCCAGTTTGTGCTGGTTTCTTTGCCTTATAATTGGAAAGCGGTGAACAAGGATTCACCAAGGGGGAGCTAAAAACATGGTGTGTTTAAAATTAACCCTGTTACAGTAAGACCAAGTGAAGGCTGAAAGGGAACCCTGGACCTCTTTCTCACCTGGTCATAACACTCGCCATAGAATACCCAGCCTCTGACCTGCTCTTGCAGTCATGATATTTGTGTGACTGGTACCGTTAAATTTCTGGTCAATAATGACCCCTAGGATGCTGCTGATGGGGCATTGTTGGGAGGGGGTTGAGTCCACTATGTTTATGCTTTTGAATGTTGTGGGGAGCTGTTTAGATTCTCTCTTGTTAGAGATGATTGGCAATTGTGTGGCCTAAATGTTACTTGTCATTTATCAGCGCGTGCCTGGATGTTGTCTAGATCTTTCTGCATGCGGACAAGTACTGTTTCATTATCTGAGGAATTGCCAATGGAGTTGAACATGATAATCATCAGTGAACAAAGCCCACTTCTTACCTTATGAAGGCAAGGTCTTAATCTATGTCCATCTGAAGTCACTATGTTCCCTGTTTTTTCTGTCTGCAAATGTTCATGTTGAGCCTCTCATACTCGAGTCTGAATTATTTAAATAAAATACTGAGAAAAGCAGTGGTTCTAACACTGATTCCTGGAGAATACAACTGTTTACATCTACAGTCTGAACAGTATCCATTCACCTTTTGTTTAGAATGACTTAATGTTTGGATTTCAATGAAGTTATGGCTTTATCTAATCGTTTTGTTAAGCTGATGGTTTAACTAGTCTTCATTTTAGCATGAAGTGTTCGGGAGTTCCATGCTGTGGAGTAGTTCCAGACTGCACAATTCTTAGTCCTAATTGTTGCTTTAATCAAATATTGTACCGGAATTTAAATTTTCTATTGGAAATATAATGCTGGTTTTACTATCCATTGCTCACTTCTAGTGAAAAGCTCATTTTGGTTAACATGTACAGGACATTAGCTTATTTGTTGATAGGCCTAAAGAAGCAAGATAGGTGCAATTTTGAACTCCTCTAACCCTGAGCGTTATCCATCAAGGACTCGAAAGAAGATTTGAAATGTTAATTTTTTTTTGTTTTCAGATGTTTCAAGTCCTCAGTATTGAAAGACCTGAAAGACCACTTTATGTTCAAGCCAGTAACTGTGTGGAAGCCAATGAATGGATTGAGATAATTACCAGAGTGAGTCGTTGCAATCCTGAGAGGATGCATATTTACCATCCTTGTGCTTTTTTATCTGGAAGCTGGATCTGCTGCAAAAATACTGATGAAAAAGCTGTTGGATGCACGAGCTGTACCGGGTGAGTCATTCTCTGAGTCAAAAATATTATCTTGAACATGTTCCCTTGAAGCATACAGGCTGATTCTGAACAAAAGTGGTAAATAAAGATTAAATGGTGTAATGCAACAAATCTGTAATGATACCTACGTACTAACTTGCAGGAAGTGAACTTCGTACCAAGTTGAAAATATTTCACAGTTTAACAAATCTGCTTTGCCAGACTGGTGTCACTTACTGTCTGATATCTAGTTAGGTGTCTGCCTCAAATCATAGTAACCCCCAGCATAATGCCTAACTTTTGATGCTTGTAATAATATTTAAAAAAACATACTGATGTGGATTGAATCTAATTTTTGTTTCCCTTGGCCTGACATTGTCCTGTTCTAATTTTTACTACTTTTGTATAAAAATATATGTTTTTAAACTTCTTTACTGGGTAGGAATCTATCTTCAAAACAACATCATAGTAGCTGTGATGTCAGGTTATTCGAAAACCCAGGTCTGAGTACTAGTCCAAATGACACTTGGCAAAGGTTCTTCTACAAGTACTTTTGATCCCTCTCAACTCGAGGTCAAAGTAGAAAAGCAGTAATAGTAATGAGGTCTGGGTAGCTCTGTTATACTTTATCAATATGATGTGATCTGTTAATACTTAATGTATGAGTGATGTCGACTGGGAGAGTAGCAGTGCAACACAGATTTGTTCAACTTATACATCTTTGGTCTTTCTGTAGTGTCTAATTCTAATACCTTCAGCCCATTGTGTGCTTGAGCACATGGTTGTATCCAATATTGGTGTTCATTTTTAGGTAGGGATAAGATATATAATTTATACAAATCAGTTACTCAGAAAATATCTAAAGGAGTACTTGCAATTTAACAAACTTAACAATTATTGAAACTTATTAGATTCTGAGGGGACATGACAGGGTAGATGCTGAGAGGATGTTGCCCCTCATAGGGCATTCTAGAACTAGGGTGCACAGTTTCAAAATAAGGGGTTTCCCATTTAAGATGGAGATGAGGATTTCTTCTCTGATGGATGTTAGTGTTTGGAATTCTCTTCCACAGAGAGCAATGGAGGCTGAGTCCTTGAATCTATTCAAGGCTGAGTTACAGATTTTTGATCTACAGGGGAGTCTAGGGTTATTGGGGGGCAAGCAGGAAAGTAGATTTAAGGCCACAATCAGATTACCCATGATCTTATTGAGTAGCGCAGCAAGCTCGAGGGGCCAAATGGCCTACTGCTGCTCCTATTTCCTATGTTCTATTTCCTGTTTTTGTCTTTGCCTTCAGGGGTTCTCCGGCAAATATCCAGCTAGCCATTGACTGTGACCGGGAAGCTGAAAGGATATTTTCGTTGTTCCATGCCAACCTGCCCAGGCTGCAGAAAATGGAAGGTTAGTTTCCAAGATTCCCCAATAATTAATGAGTTTCTTATTTTCATCTCTTCACTTTTACGTTTAAAATAAAATGGAAAACAAATTATGCTAGATGTGATCTATGACATCACAATAGACTCCTTTGTCTGTAAACAAAGGGCAGTGTCTTGGAAAGACTATGTTGACATTGTCCTTTAGAATAACTGGTGGACTAACTTACTGAGAGAAAATGAGAAGATTGCTGATGCCTTCAGCACTTCAACTAAGTTTTCAACATTGTGCTGGATTTTTGCTGTAGATGCTTGTGCGAGTATAGATGTGTATCAAGGTCCTCAACTGGAGCAAGATGAATATGCCCACTTTACTATTGAAGATTCAAGAGTCACCTTTAAAAGTCTTCAACAAATAATTGTAGTTGTGGATAAGTTGGCTGAATTTCATGAACAGTACCGAATTAAAAGATCAACATGTGCTAAATATGGCAGCGAGTAAGTATTGGTTTAATATTATTGTTTAAGATTTTTTTTATTTGTTCGTGGGATGTGAGCGTTGCTGGCAAGGCCAGCATTTATTGCCTATCCCTAATTGATTATGAGAAGGTGGTAGTGAGCTGTCTTCCTGAACCACTGCAGTCCATATGCCACAGTGCTTTTAGGGAGGAAGTTCCAGGATTTTGGCCCACCTGACTTTATTTCATTGTGGAACATGAAGATGAGCTATGTGGTGTAGAGCTTTTTTGCAACTGTAGGTTGTATTATTATTATTGAGAAGGTCACTCAAAGAATTCAGTCAGTGGTAGTGCCAAAACCAAGTTCAAGAGATTAACTGAAAAAGTTCATTCTTATTAAAGTCTCATTGTTAGGTTTCTTTAGCATGGTTCTTGGAGTCATAAGAGTTATACGGCACAGAAACAGGCCATTCGGCCCATTGTGTCTGTGTCGGCCATCAAGCACCATTCTAATCCCATTTTCCAGCACTTGGCCCGTAGCCTTGTATGCTGTGGCATTTCAAGTGCTCATCTAAATACTACTTAAATGTTGTGAGGGTTCCTGCCTCTACTGCCTCTTCAGGCAGTGCATTCCAGATTCCAACCACCCGCTGGGTGAAATTATTTTTCCTCAAATCCCCTCTAAACCTCCTGCACCTTACCTTAAATCTATGACCCCTGGTTATTGACCCCTCCACTAAGGGAAGAAGTTTCTTCCTATCAAACCTGTCAATGCCCCTCATAATTTTGTATACCTCAATCATATCTCCCCTCAGCCTTCTCTGCTCTAAGGAAAACAACCCTAGTCTTTTCAGTCTCGCTTCATAGCTGAAATGCACCAGCCCAGGCAACATCCTGGTGAATCTCCTCTGCACCCTCTCCAGTGCAATCACACCCTTCCTATAGTGTGGTGCCCAGAACTGTACATAGTACTCCAGCTGTGGCCTAACTAGCGTTTTATACAGCTCCATCATAACCTCCCTGCTCTTAGATTCTATGCCTCGGCTAATAAAGGCAAGTCTCCCATATGCCTTCCTAACCATCTTACCTACCTGTGTTGCTGCCTTCAGTGATCGATGGACAAGTACACCAAGGTCCCTCTGACCTTCTGTACTTCCTAGAGACTTACCATCCATTGTATATTCCCTTGCCTTGTAGTCCTCCCAAAATGCATCACCTCACACTTCTCAGGATTAAATTCCATTTGCCATTTCTTCATTGTGAAATAGTAAGGAATTTCAGGTAGTTTGTCATCTTAACCTTTTATTTTTTGTTGCAGAGAAAATCCTATAGGAACAAAATAATGTCGATTGAAGAGAGGGCATGATGGCTGCTGAAACTCCACAGGAAAACCTTCTGGAATTGCTTGTTTTTTTTTCATGCCATTGCTGGTGTTTGAGGATGTGAGACCGGCAAACCTGGCCTTTAGTAGATATACAGAATGTTTTACTGATGGTGAACATTTATGTGAAGTCCACAAAGAGAACTGATTTCAATGCACTTTAATCATCTGAACTTTCCCAGGTGATCTTAATTTATAATTTTTTTTAAACTGATACAGGTATCAATTTTTTCAGATCAGTTGAATGATCCGTTCGGCCATAACGTGGTTATTCATTGTGCATCCGTTCTGTGTATTCCATTTGCATTTTCTGCCGTGTAATATGTCTTGAGGATTTGTCCAAATTTTCTTAACTTGCATTAGGTATTTTTATATCTTTTAAATATTTTTCTCTCTTTTACTGAGAAATGAACTGAGTGGAAGCTGTTAAATATTTGTTTTAATGCCCTGGAAAAGTTTGTAATTTCTGCTGATTGCTAGAATCATACACCGTATTTTTCCACTGTAATTGTAATGTGCTATCCATCACACGCATTTTCAATATTCATTGTGTGTTAAGTTCAGACTGGGTTCTTTCAATATTCCCTATATGGACTCAGAATAGTTTGAGCTTTGGCATTCCCTGCATATGCTGCTATTCAGAGTTGAACATCTTTCCTTACGTTTCCTATCATCTCAGAATATAGCTTTGATAAATACTTGAATATTTTTGACTGTAGCGTCAAGATCATAATAGTTTTTAAATGGTAATGGCCTGGACAATATGTGGAGGGAAGCAGTCAGTATCTCGTCAGACGTACTGGAGATTAATTACAAAATAACTCTTCATATTTCCAGGTCCATCAATAAAGGTACTAATAATAGGAAACTGATTTATGATGGGATATTTTCATATTAGTAATCAAAGAATTATGATGTAAATTCTACAATAACCACACACAAGATCTTAAAATAATGTCTACTAACCCTAGGCAATTTGTGTTTTGTTTCTATTTCCTGAAGGCAGTGATTCATACTGGAGTACAGATACTCAACCAAGTGAACATTCATGCTGTGTAACCCTTCTGATAATTTACCCTGCCTGGTTCCCTGTAAAGATGTGTTTCAAAATTTAGGTTAAATGCAATGAAGCCCAAAAGCATTTATTTACATCTTCCACAGTTCCCTTGTCATGAACAAGTTTGATGATTCCCTTATCTTGCCTCTCCCTCCCCCTTTCATTGCCTGCTGTTAACATGATCTTCCAATACAAACAGATTTCTATGTTTCATTGACTCAAAAGCACATGTTGGTTGATGGTTAATTCACTTTTTTTTTTGGAGGGGTGGATCGCAAAGTAAAATCCAAAACTCATAAATCCTCCTTGTTGTACAAGATTCCTGAATGGTGAGCATTGGTAGTAGCTGAGCCCAGTGCCGCTGCCTCACGGGTACAGCTAGAATTATTGGCATTGATTAGAAGCAGGAGCCTTAGCTGATTTTTCTTTCACTCTCACCACACCCCCCAACTACTTTCCTACACTAGAGGCTAATTATAGTGTTCCTACCAGCTAAGGTCAGTCAACTCGGCAATATTAAATTGCACTCCTCAGGCCTTTCTAGGCTGTATATTTAAATATTACACCACATGGTATTTTCACCCACTATGTATTTGGGTGAGTCCCAAAGCAATTAACATTAATTCTGCCTGTCAAATACTTCTCAATTTTGGGATCAATTACAAAATCTTAGTGATTACTGTTTACAGGGTTGGCGGCAATATGTCAAAACATCTTATTGTGTAAACAGTTGGTGAAATCCCATTTTGGAAAAACATAGGTTTTTGAAGTGACTGAACTGAGTTCTTCGCTGACTCCTTAGTATGATTTGTGTTGGGTAATTGCAGAATGTCACTTTCTTTTTATTTAAAAAAAAAAGACTATCTGTAATGCAAAATAACCTGTCCCCAAAGAACACAAAATTCAATAAAAGAGAAATTATCTTATGTTCGTGATTGTCGGCACTAATTAGAATCTCAATGAAAGAAACCATCTGATTGATCGCTACCAGCTGATTAAGTGTTGTATAAACTTGAGCAATTTGGTACGTGAATATGCATTTGCCAGAAAAAGTCTGCTTTGTATTTTGATGTTTATAGTTTGTTTTCTTCAATGAGTATTTCAATGTGTATATGTTGAAAAGCCACACTGCTGTATAATGTTGTATATTAGCTTTACTTGTCTCAAGGAGCTGTACTTTTTTTTAAGCCCCAGCACTTGTTTATCTGCATGTTAGTGTTTTAGAAATGTATTTTTATTTAAATTTTATTTTCTTATCAAAATATTAAAACATGACTGAAATTTACTCCATACTTGAGTATTGGCAAATAATTGAAGGTATTCATTTTCAGTCATAAAATATTTGTGTGCATGTAATTAGTGCATTCAGTATCCATCTAAACTGTCATGTGAAAACACTTCTCTTGTTACAACCATACTCCTCAACTCTTCATGTTTAGCTTAAGGGAAGCATTTTCTCCTCCTGCGCAAGAAGGTTGTAGATTCATGTTCATGCCAGGGCTTGAGCATATAATCTAGACTGACACTCTGTTGCATTACTGACTTGCAGTGCCAGAGATGTGTCATACATTGGGTGAGATGCTAAATCAAGGCTAGATATCTTTGTTCAAGTGGGCATAAAATATGCAATGCTGCATTTTTTTTTGGAGAAGACCTGGGAGTTCTCCCAGTGTCATGGTCAAAATATATCCCATAATCACCAGCACCAAAACTTTAACTTGTCATTCATCTCATTGCTACTTCTGGGCCTTGCTGTGCACATAATTGGCTGTCATATTTGCCAACAAAACAGCAATACCTTCACTTTGAAAATTACTTCGCTGTGAAGGGATGACCTGTGAACATGTAAGGTGTTCTATAAATGCAAGGCTTTTTGTTTTCTTTTAATTCCATGACTAATCCCCAGAGCAATATGTCAACCATCCAATACATCAGTAGATTCATCCACAGGTTGTTACATTAACCCATTCTCCCTAACAGATATCCAGGGGGTAGGAGGATGCTAGTACCTATGTAGTTATACTTGCCTACAAAGCATTGTGATGGTTTAAAAAATGCATTTTTTGACCAGTTTTATTTTTTATTTCTGCTGATTTTGTAATTTTGTCTTTTTAGGCTTTATATAAATATATTTGTAACTATGTATATATTATAAATGTATGTACACACAGACATATATTTGAGAAATTTTGTTTCATGTAAGATAGGATAAATCCAGATTAAAATAGGTAGGATACGCTATGGGAAAGAGTGGGCTTGATTGGTTTGGTGTTTGCTTATTTGTTTTCTTGTGTTTTGTTCGTTCCAGACTTGTCTATTCCAGCGCTGTCCTGGCTGGCCACCTATCTATCACTCTACATAAACTTGTGCTCATCCAAAACTCTGCTGTCCATGTCCTAGCTCGCATCCAATCCCGTTCACCTATTACTCCTGTACTTGCTGGTCTCCACTGGCTCCTGGACTGACGACCGCCTCAGTTTTTAAAGTTCTCATCCTTGTATTCAAATCCCTCCATGGCCTAGCCCCTCCCTATCTCTATAATCTCCTCTAGCTCTAAAAGCCTATGAGATCTCTGCACTGCTCCGATTCTGTCCATCTTGTGCATCCCCATTTTAATTCCACCATTGGCACCCGTGCTTTCAGCTGCCTTAACCCGAAGCTCTGGAATTTCTTCTCTAAACCTTTCTCTCTCTCACCTTTTTTGTTTGCATTGCAAGAGATGCTCGTAATGTTTTTTAAGTAAGTTCCTGCATGCTATTTTAAAGATTATAAAATGACCTGATGGTTGACGTCTTGAACATTTTGCACGGTGTGCCCAAACACTCTCCTTTGCCTGCTGCCTATACAGTCTATAACAGGGTTGTCCAACCTTTTCAGGCAGAGGGCCACATTATGATTTCTGCTCAGGCCAGTGAGCAAATTTCAAAAGATAAAGGCATTAAAAATTGATCTTGCTAATAAAAACAACACAAGTATTTTTGTGAAGAAGCTTTAAATGAGAAGACTAATTTTATTGCCTTACTTTCTCGTCACTCTATTGAAAACCGATTTAGTAACATATCTGGCATTGTTTTTGCTTTAATAAGTAGTCAGTCTCTGTCCCCATACTTGATGTAGTGAAGTAGAGTATTCTGGATAGACGTCCATCTGTCAGGATAGATCTTGATCTGTCATCCCCCTCCTCTCCCCACACGGTGTTTCCTCTCTTTCCGGCCCCCTGCCCACCCCTGCCCTTCTCTAGGACTAGGGGGACTCAGATTGAAAGTTTTATATAAAAGACGCAGGGGGAATACGAGGAAGTACTTTTTTAGGCAGCGAGTGGTAATGACCTGGCACTCGCTGCCCACAAGGGTGGAGGAAGTGGAGACGATCAATGACTTCAAGAGGAAGTTGGATGGCCGCCTGAGAGAAATAGACTTGCAGGGCTACGGGGATCAAGCCAGGGAGTGGGACTGACTGCATATCTCTGTGGAGAGCCAACATGGACTCTATGGACAGAATGGCCTCCTGCTTTGCTGTAAATGATTAACTCTCCTCTCTTTCTTGCTCTCTCTCTGTCTCCCTCTCCACCCCTGCGTGTCTCCAGTGTTCTCTGCTCCATGTTTCCCACTCACTGCTCTCTGTTCCCCCTGTCTCTCTGTCCTCTCTCTCTCTCTTTCCCCCCCTCTCTGTCTCTCTCCCCCCCCCCCCCCCCCTCAGTCTCTCTCACCTTTTCTCTCTCTCTGTCCTTTCTTCCACCTGCTCTCTCTTCCCCCTCCCCTCCCCTTTAATAAAGCTGGAATTAAAAAGCTAGTCTAATGGTGACCATGAAACCATTGTCAATTGTTGGAAAAACTCATCTGGTTCACTTTAGGGAAGGAAATCTGCCATCCTTACCTGGTCTGGCCTACATGTGACTCCAGATCCACAGCAATGTGGTTGATTCTTAAATGCCCATTTCAGGCCTCTGAAATGGCCTATGGAGCCACTCTGTTCAAGGGCAATTAGGGATCTCATTTGACTGCTCCATTTCAAAAGGTGAATCTGAGCAGAAGATGGAGCCCATTAAGACGTGTAAGGAAACTATTACATGCAGCTGTGGATTCAAATATAGCAAATGTATCATCTACATATCGGAAATATGCAAGAAGTATGTGGTCAGCTATCATACCCTCAAAGACACGTTTCTCATGGAACCCAACAAAGATGTTTGCGAGAGCTGGACCTAGAAGGGATCCATGGCAGCATCATTTATTTGGGCATACATGGTGTCATTAAAACTGAACTCAACTACGCGAGTTGCCGAGTTCATAAGTTCAATGAATACTGATTCACGCAGTGGTGGTGGGCCGTATAGGCCATACCCAACCAGCCATGCTTGCAAAACTCAAAACACAGTGTCCAACGTTAGATGTGATTCTGCGATTGGACAACATTTACTAAATAATCCTTAGTGTGCTAAGAATTGCGCTGATAACCAATTTATGATTGTCAGTAGGGCTCGCAGTGTGGTGCATTTGCACGTACTGGAAGCTACATATGTTAATACACAGGGCTCTGTTCTTTGCAGACAGAAAGAACATGTACAAACATTGTGCCTGTTTCAGCTAAACAAAATAAGTGACAGCCATTCGCTGGTTCATTCTTCAGGGTAATGCCTTGACCAATCAGAGTCAAGCTACCTGGTTTAAATTTCAAACAAAGCTTGGCAGTTAATTGTCAGTCACCGTAAACTGGTGCATTCTCCATGGCAACACCTCTGCCAATCAGAGTTCACTTGCCAACCAATCAGCACTCTCTTCTCATTCGGTATAAAGTTGTTGTTTTCCCTTACATTGGTATTTTTGCAGATTGTCCTGATAAGTGCATGACGAAAAGCTTCGACAACGTGTCTCTTATTTTCAGCAATACTCAAGTCCTGCACTCTCAAATGACTATAAATAATTTCATAATTCTGAGTGAATATGCATTCCCTTGAGGAATAAAAACTCCAATGGAAAAATGGCACAACCATGGTTTCTTGAAAAGTTAAGAATAGTATCACATTAAAAGACGAGGCTAAGAATGTTGCCAAAAAGAGTTGTAAGCCTGACCATTAGGAGGGTTTTAAAAATCAGCAATAGATGAACAAGAACTTGATATAGATGGAGAAAATAGAATGAGAGTAAACTGGAAATATGAAAAAGATTGTAAGAGCTATTACAAGTATGTAAAAAGGAAGATGTATAAGGGTCTGAGAGTTAATCTTGAGAGCGTGAAAAGAGTACCTCCTACCCCGATGATGTAAGTGATGACATGTGAGAGAGACTTGAAGATAGATGCAGCGTGGCTTTGGAGGAGTCACACAGACTGGTGTGAAGCTGTACAAAGTTATAATGTAATTAAGGTTAATGTTCTAATTACTCCAGACTAAAAAATCTCTCTAAACTAGACTAACTGAGGTGGCAGCAAACCAAACAAAAATACCACTGAAGAGAAAAGTAAACATGGTTCCCTTTAGAATCAGAGACAGGAGAAATTATAATGGAAAATAAGGAAATGGCAGAGATTTCAAACATTATTTCTATATCTCTCTTCACAGAAGAAGACACATGTATATTGGAAATTATGGGGAACCAAGGGTCTAATAGGAATGAGGAACTTAAAGTAATTAATATTCATAAAGAAAAATTACTAGAGAAATGAATGGGACTAAAAGATGACAAATTCCCTAGACCTGGTGGCCTATACCTATAAAGAACGTGGTTGCAGAGATACTGGATGCATTTGTTTTGATCTTTTAGAATTTCCTAGATTCTAGAACAGTACCCATGTTTTGGAAGGTACCAAATGTAACCCCGCTGTTCAGGAAAGGAGAGAGAGAGAAAACAGGGAACAATGGGCTATTTAACCTGATATTACTAATAGGGTAAATGCTAGAATCTGTTATTAAGGATGTGGTAACAGGGCACCTGGAAAATTACAATATTATTAGGCAGAGTCAACACACTTATGAAAGGGCAATTGTGTTTGGCAAATCTATTGGAGCTTTTTTTTTAGAGTGTATCTAGCAGGGTGGATAAGGGGGAACCAGTGGATGTACTGTTTTTGGATTTTCAGAATGCATTCAATAATTCGCCACAGAAGAAGTTGTTACACAAGATTAGAATTCATGGGACTGGGAGTTGGGGGGTGGGGGGGGGGGGGGTAATATGTTATCATGGATTGAGGATTGGTTAACAGACAAAAAACAGAGAGTTGGAATAATTGGGTTACTTTCAAGTTGGCAAGCTGTAACTAGTGGACTGCCACAAGGATCAGTGCTGAAGGCCTCAGCTATTTACAATCTACATTAATGACGTAGACGAAGAGACGGGGAGTAATGTACCTGAGTTTGCTGACAATACAAAGCAGTGGGAATGTAAGCAGTGAGGAGGATACAAAGAGGCTGCAGAGATATAAATAGGTTAAATGAGTTGGCAACAAGGTGATAGAGTATAATGTGGGGAAATGTGAGGTTATTCGCTTTGGTAGTAAGAATAGAAAAGCAGAATTTTTTTAAATGGTGAGAGACTAGTAAATGTTGGGATTCAGGGGGTTTGAGTTGTCCTTGTTCATGAATCATGGATGTTAACATATTGGTACAGCAAGAATTAGAAAGACAAATAGTATGCTACCTGTCAGGCAAGCCCCCTACCTGCCAAGAATGAGGAAATTTAATTTCGCCATATGAACATTGATTTTAAACTGCTGATGGTGAAAAAAGAACTTGCTTTAAAAAACAATTGGAGACTTTGGCTGGAAAGAAACATTAGCATATCAACAGATAAGTACTTCAAAGGACTCCAATTTAATCCACAATGGACTTTTGATTACCAGACATTGAAGCATTCCAAGTTAACTACTAAGATGGCCGAATACACAAACAGACGGGTCAGGCCAGTTTAGTTACATGACTTACTGTTGGAGTTTTTTTGAATTTGAACTTCCAACAGGGAATTTGAAATGAGAAATCACTTATATGAGCGAATCTTATTAAAGACTCCCCCAAAACTTCACCTAATAAGCTTGAAAGGTCATTGTGGCCAAAAATGAAATTTCCAGTTTTCTCAACTTAACAGGTCAGTTAACCTTAATAGTATAAACTTAACTCAGACTCATTAACTACACACAGAACAGAATAGCACGTGCTTATTTTTAAAGATAGATAAATTACATCACTTTTCTTGTTCTTTCTTCAGACGCCTTTTCAAATGACTATAATAAAACCAAAAGCAAAAGAAAAAGTTATTTAACATTCTTAAAACAGAAAATTTAACACCAGCTTCTTAAACAAACTTTAAATAGACAGAAATAAAAACAAGAAATGCTGGAACCACTCAGCAGGTCTGGCAGCATCTGTGTTTGCTGCCAGACCTGCTGAGTGGTTCCAGCATTTCTTGTTTTTATTTCAGATTTCCAGCATCCGCAGTATTTTGCTTTTATTTAAATAGACAGAATCTTTCCCATATCTCCTTTGTTTATCCTTCTCTTCCTTAAACCAATATCCAATTCCTGACATTTGCTACTTAAAACAGTCAGTAAAAATTGTCTTTAATTTAAACTCCAAAAAAAACAAGAACAGATTTTAAACGGGAACTCCAATTAACACAGTATTTTAAACTTCAAATTGGATTTCTGCCAGACATTTTAGATCTTCAAGGCTGAAGCTTATCTCTTAGAAAAGTACCAAATTCCCTGTCCCGATTGAAATGAACACACACAAGTTCAACTAGTTCAGAACCAAAATATGTCTCCAGGTTCCCACAAATTACACACGTGTAGAAATGGAAGATGGAAGATGGCAGGATCCCCAAAGACACATTGTACAGCGAGCTCGCCACTGGTATCAGACCCACCGGCCGTCCATGTCTCCGTTATAAAGACGTCTGCAAACGCGACATGAAATCGTGTGACATTGATCACAAGTCGTGGGAGTCAGTTGCCAGCATTCGCCAGAGCTGGCGGGCAGCCATAAAGACAGGGCTAAATTGTGGCGAGTCGAAGAGACTTAGTAGTTGGCAGGAAAAAAGACAGAGGCGCAAGGGGAGAGCCAACTGTGCAACAGCCCCAACAAACAAATTTCTCTGCAGCACCTGTGGAAGAGCCTGTCACTCCAGAATTGGCCTTTATAGCCACTCCAGGCGCTGCTTCACAAACCACTGACCACCTCCAGGCGCGTATCCATTGTCTCTCGAGATAAGGAGGCCCAAAAGAAAGAAGACCTCTCATTCTTCTAAACTCCAATGAATAGAGGTCTAACCTGTTTAGCTGTCCTTGATAAGACAACCCTGGCATCTACCCTGCAATGTGGAAAATTGCCCAGGTATGTCCTGTACACAAAAAGCAGGACAAGTCCAACCCGGCCAATTACCGCCCCATCAGCCTACTCTCAACAGCAGTAAAGTGATGGAAGGTGTCATCAACAGTGCCATCAAGCGGCACTTGCTTAGCAATAACCTGCTCAGTGACGCTCAGTTTGGGTTCCACCAGGGCCACTCAGCTCCTGACCTCATTACAGCCTTGGTTCAAACATGGTCAAAAGAGCTGAACTCAAGAGGTGAGGTGAGTGACTGCCCTTGACATCAAGGCAGCATTTGACCGAGTATGGCATCAAGGAGCCCTAACAAAACTGAGGTCAATGGGAATCAGGGGGAAAACCCTCCGCTGGCTGGAGTCATACCTAGCGCAAAGGAAGATGGGTGTGGTTGTTGGAGGTCAATCATATCAGCTGCAGGACATCACTGCAGGAGTTCCTCAGGGTTGTGTCCTAGACCCAACCATCTTCAGCTGCTTCATCAATGACCTTCCTTCAATCAGAAGGTCAGAAGTGGGGATGTTCGCTGATGATTGCACAATATTCAGCACCATTCGTGACTCCTCAGATACTGAAGCAGTCCGTGTAGAAATGCAGCAAGACCTGGACAATATCTAGGCTTGGGCTGAGAAGTGGCAAGTTACATTCGCGCCACACAAGTGCCAGGCAATGACCATCTCCAACAAGACAGAATCTAACCATCTCCCCTTGACATTACCATCGCTGAATCCCCCACTATCAACATCCTAGGGGCTACCATTGACCAGAAACTGAACTGGAGTAGCCATATAAATACCGTGGCTACAAGAGCAGGTCAGAGGCTAGGAATGCTGAGGCAGGTAACTCACCTCCTGACTCCCCAAAGCCTGTCCACCATCTACAAGGCACAAGTCAGGAGTGTGATGGAATACTCTCCACTTGCCTGGGTGAATGCAGCTCCAACAACACTCAAGAAGCTCGACACCATCCAGGACAAAGCAGCCCACTTGATTGGCACCCCATCTACAAACATTCACTCCCTCCACCACCGACGCACAGTGGCAGCAGTGTGTACCATCTACAAGATGCACTGCAGCAATGCACCAAGGCTCCTTAGACAGCACCTTCCAAACCCGCGACCTCTACCAACAAGAAGGACAAGGGCAGCAAATACATGGGAACACCACCACCTACAAGTTGCCCTCCAAGTCACACACCATCCTGATTTGGAACTATATCGCCGTTCCTTCACTGTCGCTGGGTCAAAATCCTGGAACTCCCTTCCTAACAGTACTGCGGGTATGCCTACCCGAAATGGACTGCAACGGTTCAAGAAGGCAGCTCACCACCACCTTCTCAAGGCCAATTAGGGATGGGCAATAAATGCTGGCCTGACCAGTGACGCCCACATCCCATGAATGAATATTAAAAAAAACCTTCATCCCAGGAATCAGCCCGGTGAACCTTTTCTGAACTGCCTCCAATGCTAGTATATCCTTTCTTAAATACGGGGACCAAAACTGTACGCAGTACGCCAAGTGTGGCCTCATCAACACCCTGTACAGTTGTAATACGACTTCCCTATTTTTAAACTCTAACCCCTAGTACTAAAGGCCAAAATTCCATTTGCCTTCCTAATTACCTGCTACACCTGCATGCTAACTTTTTGTGTTTCTTGTACAAGAACACCTAGATCCCTCTGTACTGCACTATTTTGTAGTCTTTCTCCATCTAAATAATAATCTGCCTTTTTATTCTTACTACCTCACACTTTCCCACATTGAACAACATCTGCCAAGTTCTTGCCCACTCACTTAACCTATCTATATCCCTTTGCAGATTCTTTGTGTCCTCATTGCAACATGCCTTCCCATCTATTTTTGTATCGTCAGCAAATTTGGATACTCTACACTCTGTCCCTTCCTCCAAGTCATTAATACAGGTATTAAATAGTTGAGGCCCTAGGACCGATCCCTGTGGCACCCCACTAGTTACGGCTTTCCAACCTGAAAAGGCCCATTGATCCTGACTCTCCGCCTTCCGTGTGTTAGCCAATCCTCAATCCATGCCAACACATTACCCCCAATACTCTGAGCTCCTATTTTGTGTAATAACCTTTTATGTGGCACCTTATCGAACGCCTTCAGGAAATCCAAATACATGACATCTACCAGTTCCCCTTTATCCACTCTATTTGGTATATCCCCAAAGAACTCTAACAAATTTGTCAAACATGATTTCCCTTTCATAAAACCATGTTGACTCTGTTTGTTTACATTATGTTTTTGTAAATGTCCTGCTATTTCTTCCTTAATAATGGATTTTAGCATTTTCCTAATGACAGATGTTAAGCTAACAGGTCTCTAGTTTCCTGCTTTCTGTCTCCCTCCTTTCTTGAATAGCGGCATCACATTAGCCGTTTTCCAATCCACTGGTACCCTACCGGAATCCAGTGAGTTTTGGTATATTATGACCAATGCCTCCACTATCTCTGCAGCCACTTCTTTTAAAACCCTTGGATGCAGGCCATCAGGTCCTGGCAACTTGTCTGCCTTTAGTCCCATCAGTTTGTCCAGCACATTTCCCCTCGTGATAGAGATTGTTACAAGTTCCTCCCTCCCATTTACACCTTGCTCATCAATTATTGTTGGGATGTTTATTGTGTCCTCCACTGTGAAGACTGATGCAAAATATTAGTTTAAATTATCTGCCATTTCCCTGTTCCTTGTTATTAATTCCCCAGTCTCATCCTCTAAGGGCTCCGCAGTTACTTTAGCTACTCTCTTCCTTTTTTATATACCTGTAGAAGCTCTTACTGTTTGTTTTTATATTTCTTGCCAATTTACTCTCGTAATCAATTTTCTCTCTCTTTATTAGTTTTTTAGTCATCCGCAGCTGGTTTCGAAAAAATTCCCAATCCTCTGGCCTACCACTAGCTTTCACCGCTTTGTACGCCTTTGTTTTTGATTTGATACTCTCCTTAACTTCCTTTGTTATCTACGGGTGGTTCATTGTTCCCATCGAGTCCTTCCGTCTGACCGGAATAAATGTTTGCTGAGTGTTATGAAATATCTGCTTAAAAGTCTGCCACTGCTCATCTACTGACTTTCCCTTTAGTCTATTTTCCCAGCACACTTTAGACAACTCTTTCTTCATACCTCTGTAATTGCCTTTGTTTAAGTTGATGACACTGGTTTGAGACCAGAGTTGCTCACCCTCAAACTGAATTTGAAATTCTACTATGTTATGATCACTTTCCCCTAGAGGATCCTTAACTACGAGATCTCTTATTAATCCTACCTCATTAAACATTACCAAATCTAAAATAGCCTGTTCCCGGGTAGGTTCTGCAACATATTGTTCTAAAAAACGATCCCTGAGGCACTCTACAAGTTCATCTTCCATTTTACCCTTGCCAGTTTGATTTGTCCAGTCTATATGTAGATTAAAATAACCCATGATAATTGCAGTGCCCTTCTTACATGCCTCCATTGTTTCCTGATTAATACTTTGTCCTACAGAGAGGCTAATCCTCGGGGGCCTATAGACGACTCCCACCCGTGATTTCTTTCCCTTGCTATTGCTTATTTCCACCCAAACTGATTCTACATCACGATCTATTACACCTATATCATTACTCACAACTGCACCGATCCCTTCCTTTAATAACAAAGTTACCCCACCTCCTTTTCCTTTCTGCCTATTCTTCCGGAACGTCGAATATCCTTGAACATTGAGATTCCAGTCCTGGTCATCCTGCAACCACCTCTCTGTGATAGCTAGCAAATCATATTCATTTATTTCTATCTGTGCTGTCAGCTCATCTATCTTGTTACAAATGCTATGTGCATTCAGATAAAGAGCCTTAAGCTTTGACTTTTTACCATTTTTACCTTCTCTGGTTCTAATTTCTGCTGTACTCTTATGCTCGTATTCTCTGTCCCTACCTGTCACACTCTGATTAATGTATGCCCCTTCACTACCCTGCACCTCTGCTCTCTCGTTACTGTTCTAATTTTTAAACTTCCCTTCAATTGATCAATCACAAAGCTGCTCTGGGGAGAGTTCCCGCTATCTGCAACTGTGATAGAGAGAGTGAGAGAGAGACAGGGGGAGAGAGGGAGACAGAGAGGGCGAGAGAGGTGGGGGGGGGGGTGCAGAGAGAGAGGCAGGGAGAGAGACACAGAGGGAAAGATAGAGAGAGAGTGAGAGAGAAGAGAGAGGAAGAGACAAGAGGAATAGAGAGGGCGAGAGAGAGACAGAGGGAGAGAGGGGGAAAAGCAAGAGAGAAACAGGGAGAGAGAGAGGAGAAGAGAGAGAGAGAGAGCGAGTGGGGAGAGAGGAAGGGGAGAGAGCGTGAGGGGGGATGTGAAATTGCAGAGTGAGGAAGGGAAAGGGGAGAGAGAGAGGCAGGGACAGGGAGAGAGAGGGGGAGAGGGATGGAAAGGGGGGGGGGGGGAGAGAGAGAGGAAGGGAGAGAGCGAGACGAGAGAGGGGAGAGAGAGGGGTGAAAAAAAGAGACCGGGAGAGAGAGACAGAGGGAGAAAGGGAGACGGGGGGGGGGGGGGGAGGGGGAGAGAGAGGGGGAAAGAGACGGGGAGAGACAGAGAGAGGGAGAGAGAGTGGAGGGAGACAGAGAGAGAGTAGAGAGAGTGGGAAGACAGAGAAGAGCGAGCGGGAGAGGGGGCACAGAGCGGGAGGGGGGAGAGAGCGGGAGAAAGGAGAGTGAGCGGTGGGAGAGTGAGCGGGAGAGGGGAGGGAGAGTGCATGGGAGAGAGAGGGGAGACAGTGAGTGAGAGAGGGTGGGAGGAAGAGAGGTAGGGGAGAGAGAGACAGGGAGAGAAAAACAGAGAGAGGGAGAGACAGAGACGGATGGAGAGAGTGAGAAAGGGAGACAGAAAGGGAGACAGGGACAGAGAGGGAGAGGGAGAGACAGAGAGGGAGAGAGTGGGAGACAGAGACAGAGGGGGAGAGAGAGAGTGCCTGAGAGAGGGGGTAGGCAGACGGAGAGAGAGTGGAGGGAGACAGAGAGAGTGAGAGGGGAGAGAGAATAATGGGGGGAGAGAGGGCGAGATGGGGCAGAGAGAGTGGGAGAGGGGAGAATGAGGGAGAGGAGAGGGGGGAAAAAGAGCATGAGGGGAAGAGAGGGAGGGCGAGGAGAGAGGGGGAGAGGGATGGACAGAGAGAGGGAGACAGAGATAGTGGGAGAGAGAGTGAGAGGGAGACAGAGAGGGGAGAGGGAGAGACAGAGGGGGACAGAGAGGGAGACAGAGACAGAGTGGGAGAGAGAGGGGGAGAAAGAGAGAGAGAGGGAGATAGAGGAGGGAGACCGGTAGGGGGAGAGGGAGAGAGTGGGACAGTGGGGAGAGGGAGAGGGGGAAGAGAGAGAGTGGAATGAGAGAGAGTGGGGGGAGAGGGATGGACAGGAAGAAACGGGGAAGAGAAAGGGAGACAGAGGGAGAGAGAAAGGGGAGAGAGCGGGAGAGAGACGAGAGAGGGAGGGAAAGAGAGGGAGAGAGAGACAGAGAGGGGGGGAAGGGAAAGAGAGAGACAGGGGGAAAAAGGGGGAGAGACAGAGAGAGGGAGGATGAGAAAGAGATGGACAGAGAGAGGAGGGAGACCAAGAGAGAGAGTGGGAGAGAGAGATGAGTGAGTAGAAGGGACAGAGCATGAGAGGGGAGAGAGGGAGAGAACGTGTATGGGGTGAGAGAGTGGGGTGAGAGGGAAGGACAGAGAGGGAAGGACAGAGAGAGACAGGGAGAGTCTGGGACTCACTTAGAGCTAGGGGCTTAGATGGGGCAGAATTTGTAAGGAGCATCCAGGAGGGCTTCTTGAAACAATATGTAGATAGTCTAACTAGGAATGGGGCCATACTGGACCTGGTATTGGGGAATGAGCCCGGCCAGGTGGTCGAAGTTTCAGTAGGGGAGCATTTCAGGAACAGTGACCATAATTCCATAAGTTTTAAGGTACTTGTGGATAAGGATAAGAGTAGTCCTCAGGTGAAGGTGCTAAATTGGGGGAAGGCTAATTATAACAATATTAGGCAGGAACTGAAGAATTTAGATTGGGGGCGGCTGTTTGAGGGTAAATCAACATCTGACATGTGGGAGTCTTTCAAATGTCAGTTGGTTAGAATCCAGGACCAGCATGTTCCTGTGAGGAAGAAGGATAAGTTTGGCAAGTTTCGGGAACCTTGGATAATGCGGGATATTGTGAGCCTAGTCAAAAAGAAAAAGGAAGCGTTCGTAAGGGCTGGAAGGCGAGGAACAGCCGAATCCCTTGAGGAATATAAAGACAGTAGAAAGGAACTTAAGCAAGGAGTCAGTGGGACTAAAAGGGGTCATGAAATGTCATTGGCAAACAGGATTAAGGAGAATCTCAAGGCTTTTTATACATATATAAAGAGCAAGAGGGTAACTAGGGAAAGGGCTGGCCCGCTCAAGGACAGAGAAGGGAATCTATGTGTGGAGCCAGAGGAAATGGGCGAGGTACTAAATGAGTACTTTGCATCAGTATTCACCAAAAAGAAGGACTTGGTGGATGATGAGCCTAGGAAGGGAGTGTAGATAGTCTCAGTCATCTCATTATCAAAAAGGAGGAGGTGTTGGGTGTCTTGCAAAGCGTTAAGGTAGATAGGTCCCCAGGGCCTGATGGGATCTACCCCAGAATACTGAGGGAGGCAAACGAATAAATTGCTGGGGCCTTGACAGAAATCTTTGCATCCTCATTGGCTACAGGTGAGGTCCCAGAGGACTGGAGAATAGCCAATGTTGTTCCTTTGTTTAAGAAGGGTAGCAAGGATAATCCAGGAAATTATAGGCCGGTGAGCCTTACATCAGTGGTAGGGAAATTATTAGAGAGGATTCTTCGGGACAGGATTTACTCCCATTTGGAAACAAATGAATTTATTAGCAAGAGGAAGCATGGTTTTGTGAAGGGGAGGTCGTGTCTCACTAATTTGATTGAGTTTTTTGAGGAAGTGACAAAGATGATTGATGAAGGAAGGGCAGTGGATGTTATCTATATGGACTTCAGTAAAGCCTTTGACAAAGTCCCTCATGGCAGACTGGTACAAAAGGTGAAGTCACATGCAATCAGAGGGAAGCTGGCAAGATGGATACAGAACTGGCTCAGTCATAGAAGACAGAGGGTAGCAGTGGAAGGGTGCTTTTCTGAATGGACGGCTGTGACTAGTGGTGCTCCACAGGGATCAGTGCTGGGACCTTTGCTCTTTGTAGTATATATAAATGATTTGGAGGAAAATGCAGCTGGTCCGATTAGTAAGTTTGCGGACGACACAAAAGTTGGTGGAGTTGCGGATAGTGATGAGGATTGTCAGAGGATACAGCAGGATATAGATCGGTTGGAGACTTGGGCGGAGAAATGGCAGATGGAGTTTAATCCGGACAAATGTGAGGTAATGCATTTTGGAAGATCTAATGCAGGTGGGAAGTATACAGTAAATGGCAGAACCCTGAGGAGTATTGACAGGCAGAGAGATCTGGGCGTACAGGTCCACAGGTCACTGAAAGTGGCAATGCAGGTGGATAAGGTAGTCAAGAAGGCATATGGCATGCTTGCCTTCATTGGTCGGGGCATATAGTATAAAAATTGGCAAGTCATGCTGCAGCTGTACAGAACTTTAGTTTGGCCACACTTAGAATATTGCGTGCAATTCTGGTCGCCACACAACCAGAAAGACGTGGAGGCTTTGGAGAGGGTACAGAAGAGGTTTACCAGGATGTTGCCTGGTCTGGAGGGCATTAGCTATGAGGAGAGGCTGGATAAACTCGGATTGTTTTCACTGGAACGACGGAGGTGGAGGGGTGACATGATAGAGGTTTACAAAGTTATGAGCGGCATGGGCAGAGTGGATAGTCAGAAGCTTTTTCCCAGGGTGGAAGAGTCAGTTACTAGGGGACATAGATTTAAGGTGAGAGGGGCTAAGTTTAGAGGGGATGTGCGAGGCAAGTGTTTTACACAGAGGGTGGTGAGTGCCTGGAACTTGCTGCCAGGGGAGATGGTGGAAGCAGGTACGATAATGATGTTTAAGAGGCATCTTGACAAATACATGAATAGGATGGGAATAGAGGGATACAGTCCCCGGAAGTGCAGAAGGTTTTAGTTTATGCAGGCATCAAGATCGGCGCAGGCTTGGAGGGCCGAATGGCCTGTTCCTGTGCTGTACTGTTCTTTGAGAGAGAAACACAGTGGGGAAGAGAGGGAGAAACAGAGGGAGAGAATGAGAGAGGGAGACAGAGAGAGACAAGGAGGGAGAGACAGAGAGGGAGAGAGAGGGAGACAAGACAGAGGGGAGAGAGTGCGTGAGAGAGAGGGGGAGGGAGAGAGAGAGCGGGTGAGAGAGCAGGAGAGGGGAGAAGGAGTGGGGTGAGAGACGGGAGAGGGATGGACAGAGAGAGGGGGGGAGAGAGAGAGAGACAGGGAGAGGGAACAGAGAGGGGGAGAGACAGAGGGAGAGGGGAGGGAGAGAAAGTGGACAGAGAGAGACGAGGGATCGTGAGAGGGGAGACAGAGGATCTGCTAGCAGTGTCCATAGTCAAATAACTCATTGATGGCTTCTCTTGTGCTCTCCAAGCACTGCTACTTAGTCAATTAGTGTTTGGAACATCTTGTATGGTCTGGAGTGGAGATACTAGCAGATAGCTGACACATGCCTCTTCTATACCTGGCCAGGCTGAACTCGGTCCGATACTGAAGGAGCCTGTGTCCAGATGCAGCAAGACCTGGACAATATCCAGGCTTGGGGTAATAAGTGTCAAATAACATTCGTGCCACACAAGTGCCAGGTAATGACCATTTCCAATAAGACAGAATCCAACCATCTCCCCTTGATGGTCAATGGCATTACCATCGCTAAATCTCCCACAATCAACATCCTGGGGGTCGCCATTGACTAGAAACTGAACTGGAACCAGCCACATAAATACTGTGGCTACAAGAGCAGGTCAGAGGCTGGGAATTCTGCAGCGAGTAACTCATCTCCTGATTCCCCATTGCCTGTACATCAACGACAAGGCACAAGTCAGGAGTGTGATGGAATACTCCACTTGCCTGGATGGTGCAGCTCCAACAACACTCAAGAGGCTCGACACCATCCAGAATAAAGTAGCCCGCTTGAATGGCACCCCATTCACCACCTTCAACATTCACTCCCTCACCACCGACGCACAGTGGCAACAGTGTGTACCATCTTCAAGACACACTGCAGCAACTCACCAAGGCTCCTTCAACAGCACCTTCTAAGCACTCAATCTCTACCACCAAGAAGGACAAGGGCAGCAGATGCATGGTAACACCACCACCTGAAAGTTCCCTTCCTAGTCATACACCATCCTGACTTGGAACTATATCGCCATTCTTTCACATTGCGGCACAGTGGCGCAGTGGTGAGCACCGCAGCCTCACAGCTCCAGCGACCCGGGTTCAATTCTGGGTACTGCCTGTGTGGAGTTTGCAAGTTCTCCCTGTGTCTGCGTGGGTTTTCTCCGGGTGCTCCGGTTTCCTCCCACAAACCAAAAAGACTTGCAGGTTGGTAGGTAAATTCTCCATTATAAATTGTCCCTAGTATAGATAGGTGGTAGGGAAATATAGGGACAGGTGGGGATGTGGTAGGAATATGGGATTAGTGTAGGATTAGTATAAATGGGTGGTTGATGGTCGGCACAGACTCGGTGGGCCGAAGGGCCTGTTTCAGTGCTGTATCTCTAAACTAAACTAAACTAAACTAAAAAAATCTTGGAACTCCCTTCCTAACAGCACCAAAATTATAGTAGTATCCTCAATGGGAAGCCCATTGTGGACTCTTTAAAATGGGTGGATGGTAAAAATAGGAGCCCCATAACAGAAGATACAAAGGTAAATGCTGAAGCACTGCTCAGTGGCTGAAAATATCAAAAGAAGCTGTTGAAAAATAAGGAGTTTTCAGACATTTTAAAGCACTTGCAGTGGTCCTTTAATTTTGCTTCTGTCTCTCATTTGCCAGTAAACAGCATGGACCCCTGTTTGAAATGGATGTTACTTATGTCCAGTGTTATTGAGGTAGTAGTAAAGAAAATTTTGACATACCAGGCATTCAGACATAAATTTGCAATTTGCTGCCCGGAGGTGAAACTGGCATTACAGAATGGTCGTCCATAATAAAAAGCCGCCTGATTATCAATTCCATTGATTTCACGTTTCTTTAAAGGGTAGCTTAATGTGCAGCAAGTTGAACATCTACTTGATGGGGCCATGTCATTTGTTACTACCTCATTTAAATACACCCATTACCAGTCGGAAAGTGGGGCAGGTATCCAGTGTAATGGGTTTCTTTCCTACTTCCCATTCCTATTCTCTTGGAACATCACCTGACTACTGGGCAGTGTTTAGAGGAAATTTTTGGAAGGTATATCCAGCCATGTCTGATTTTTTACCATGTAAATCTAATTATAAAATTAGACCTAATTATTGGAGGAAATACCCTGTGCTGAAATACAAAATTTAAAAAGCTAAGTTTTAATATATGAAAGTTAGAGACTGAAAAACTTTCTGTCCTGTTTACTCACGGCTCATGACATAGATTGTCGTTTTCTCAGGCTTATTTATTGGCATTTTCTTACTTATTTCGAGTATTGAAATCTGATATCCCAATAAAGCTTATTTGCAATGGGTTTATAGCTGAGTTGAAGTAACGGACATTTTGTGGTGTACCATTAAATTCGAATAACATTTTCTGTCTCTGATATCTTAACTTCGTTATTTCCACCTATAACATTGAAGATTTTGTTTAAGATCTGATAGGCAGTGGGAAAAATAAGTTGCCTCAAGGTTACTTAACCTCAAATCACGAGAAAGTATCTGATTACTGTGCACAGTCCATTGTGGTCTGATTCTAGGAGTAGGATAGTGGATGTTGGAAAAGGATTTAGGTTAGGGGCTGTAAATATTTGGGTTGCTTGTTGACATTAGGAAGGTTCAGCAGGAGAGTGGAAATGAAGGATATTCTGTAAGTTGGAGCAAGTAATTGTCAATGTTGTTTGGGATCAAAACCTCCAGCTAGACTCTGAGCATGCTAAATATGGAAGGTATCAGTAATAGGTCGGGTCTAGTGTCCATCAATCTTGGTGGAAAGATCAGTCTGTCACTGGTTGGGGTTGAATGATGGTTACAGCCAGGAAGGGTTGGCACACTAGAGAATTTGGTGTAAGGTGGACTCCTAGGCAAACTAAGTAATTTTCCTTCTCTGTAGTAAATGTAACTGGAGTACATGGCACAGAAAAAGAGAGTGGATGTAGGATAATTGGATGCAATGATTCACAAACACATAATTCAGTTGAGCAGTTTTGATTGTGTCCAAGAAAAGCTGAAGGGAACTATAAACAGCAGAGGTCAAAAAATAAATCACCCATTTCACTCAGCACTAGTAACTTTTTATTGTGTATTTTATTAAGTCTTAAAGTTTTGTTTTCTTGTATGGGGGCATTGAGTGCAATTGCATTGTAGAGGTGGCATCTTCTTCTTTGGCCTCCTTGTCTCCTTGAGACAATGGGTAAGCGCCTGGAGGTGGTCAGTGGTTTGTGGAGCAGCACCTGGAGTGGCTATATAGGCCAATACTAGAGTGACAGACTCTTCCACAGGTGCTGCAGAAAAAATTGGTTGTCGGGGCTGTTACACAGTTGGCTCTCCCTTTGCGCGTCTTTCTTTTTTCCTGCCAACTACTAAGTCTCTTCGACTCGCCACACTTTAGCCCTGCCTTTATGGCTGCCCGCCAGCTCTGGCGATCGCTGCCAACTGACTCCCATGACTTGTGATCAATGTCACAGGATTTCATGTTGCGTTTGCAGACGTCTTTAAAGCAGAGACATGGACGGCCAGTGGGTCTGATACCAGTGGCGAGCTCGCTGTACAATGTGTCTTTGGGGATCCTGCCATCTTCCATGCGGCTCACATGGCCAAGCCATCTCAAGCGCCGCTGACTCAGTAGTGTGTATAAGCTGGGGATGTTGGCCGCCTCGAGGACTTCTGTGTTGGAGATGCGGTCTTGCCACCTGATGCCAAGGATTCTCCGGAGGCAGCGAAGATGGAATGAATTGAGACGTTGCTCTTGGCTGACATACGTTGTCCAGGCCTTGCTGCCGTAGAGCAAGGTACTGAGGACACAGGCTTGATACACTCGGACTTTTGTGTTCCGTGTCAGTGCGCCATTTTCCCACACTCTCTTGGCCAGTCTGGTCATAGCAGTGGAAGCCTTTCCCATGCGCTTGTTGATTTCTGCATCGAGAGACAGGTTACTGGTGATAGTTGAGCCTCGGTAGGTGAACACTTGAACCACTTCCAGAGCGTGGTCGCCGATATTGATGGATGGAGCATTTCTGACGTCCTGTCCCATGATGTTCGTTTTCTTGAGGCTGATGGTTAGGCCAAATTCGTTGCAGGCAGCCGCAATCCTGTCGATGAGACTCTGCAGACACTCTTCAGTGTGAGATGTTGATGCAGCATCATCAGCAAAGAGGAGTTCCCTGATGAGGACTTTCCGTACTTTGGTCTTCACTCTTAGGCGGGCAAGGTTGAACAACCTGCCACCTGATCTTGTGTGGATAGCGTACTAACATATCTGTTTTCAAGTACAGAGCTTCCTTTTCAATATAGAAATCCTGGCTGGGATTTTATCTTGGCGATGGGGATCTTGACCACTGGCCAAAGTGCCGGCGAGAGCCCTGTGTTGCCTCTGGGGAAGTCCCATGGATTATGTGCCAATTCGGCACTTAAGTGGACAGTGGTGGGCATTCCCCGGGATTAAGGACCGTGGCGATGGAAGTCCCGCCTGCTGAGAGCTGTTGGCCACTCAGAGACCAGCAGCTCTTGAACTGATCAGCGCCACCGTGGAGGTGGTGCTTGTTACCGGTACTGGACTCGCCAGGGGTTACACAGGGTAGAAGTCATGGGGGAGGAGACTGTGGGGGTGGTTGGCAGCAAGGGCAGAGGGGGTCGTTCTCAGCAGGCCCCCCACCTCCCTATGCCGAATCCCTCAATCAGGCACTAAGTGCCTTTTAACAAGGGATGCACCCCCCTGGAGCCGCCATGCAATGCGCACAGGTTTGCTTGGCGTGCTCCCCATGCAGCAACAGGCCCACTTGTCACTCGGCTAATACCAGACTTAATTTGGGTGGAGACAGGAAGCTAGTGGGGTCTGCCCCACCACCATCCTGCCCGATTAAATGCTCTTCCCACCTCCAAACCTGATGCAGGGAAGAGAATAAAACTCCATCTCCCCCCCACCCAAGTGGAGAGCCGAGGCCCATAATGCAGAGCACCAGAAGGAACCCAAAAAGCAGTGATCAGGAGATACCAAAGTTCAGAGAGATAAGGGCATCCACATTTTTAAGGTCATGAGGATGTCAAGAAAACACTATATGCCAAATGAGAAATGTGAATTAATTTGTTGGAAACTTACATTAGACTTTTAATGGAGAAAATTCGACAGTTAACTTTAAAAAAAAACTGGCAACCAAGATGGCCACTGCAATTTGCATCTGAAACACCATTGCACATTCCAAGACCCAACTGGAGCCAGAAGTCTGAGAAGCCCTGCATCCAGAGCAATGGCTTGCTCTAAGTAATTGAATTACCTAGGATTTCTTCATTAACATGGCAGTCAAGGCAATCCTGACACCTTGACTTTGAAAGAGTAAACCCCTCCGAGTGTAAATATTGGCATCCTGGGGCCTGTGGAACTAGTTCTGAACCTTGTATCTCATTAGAAGTTGCCAGAGAATACCCTGAGACAGTCATGTGACCATCTGCCCCTCTCTGAAAAAACTGGGAGTTTTGTTACACACAAGAGTCAAGCAGTAACTGAGTGTGCTGCAGCAGAGAAGGCTGTGTGCTGCCCTTTCTCTCTCTCTCTCTCTCTCCAGAAAACATCAAGTTTGAAAACCTTCTGCAACTGTGGACCCTCCAACCTACAGACTGCTACAGCCAGAGACCAGGGGAAGAGATCCCAACTACAAGTCTGCCTCCAAGAAATCCCTGAGCAAAGTGGGCCAGCCACAAAGTGCACTTCGGCCAGCCAAGACTTCAAGAATACAACTCCAGCCGGAAGACCAGTGACTCATCCAGCCTCAGACTGTGTGTTTAACTTTATTTATTCTGGACTTTAATCCAACCAAAAACCTACTTTCCACTTTGTAATCTATTTGTGTGTGTGTGATTCTCGTGTGAGGTGGTAAGTACAACCACGGTTTATAAAGGAATGAACTCTGTTGCGGTCCAAGGAAGGGCAAGAGGAGTGACTGTAACCACTCCCCACCACCCCCCCCCCCCCACCCCACCCCCAACCCCCCACCTCCACCTGGCAGTAATGAGGAGAAAATAATATAGAGTAGCAAATAGTGTCATAAACCATTCAACATCAATTCTAAACTGTTGGTGTTCTCAAACAATTTTTTATGGTAAACTAGAGGTTTTAGGGGTAGATTTTCTAGCTTGCCTCTCATAAAGCTGGTTTTGTGAATTGGCTGCCCATAATAGAGGTTGCCAACATTGCATGGAGTTGAATAGAAATTAAAATTGGGGGCTGAATTTTACCAGTCCCTTGATGTCGTGGGTCATGGTGGGGAGCTGGTAAAATTCAGCGGGGAGAGGCCCGCCTCAACCTGTGACATCATGAAGGGCCCGCCGCATATTACCGGCGGCAGGGGGACCTTGGTGCAGCCCCCTGCTGCCTGGCGGTGGGCCCTTCATCTTAATATTCAAATTAACAATAAAAAAGATGCAAATGAACTTACCTGCAGGCGGCGGCCATCCCACGCTGATTTTTACGGCTGCCGTTCGTACTCCGCACAAACCTAGTGGGAGGGGTGGAGGAGTGGGGAAAACATTTTTTATTGGCTGTGGGGATGGTGGGAAGGGGTTGAAGGGCAAAGAGTGTAAAGTTTGGGGTTTAAAGGTCAGGACTGTCAAGAATGTTTTTTGGGGGGGGTGAGGGAAATAAATTTATGGTATGATCATGGTGGGGGGGGGGGGCGGGGGGAGTGGAAGTAGTGCTTTTATGTTAAATGTAATGTTTTTATTGAAAGTTAAAATGCTGGTCCCTTTAAAAATGACAATCTCTGCTAAGGGCTTGAAGCCCTTTAAAAATGGCACTTGTGCCTGCGTGGTGGCACCGGAGGCCGTTGCCGGGGATGCAGCGGCCGCCCCCTCTACGTCATTGGGGGTGGCTGCTCTGCCCCTCTTTTTAAATGAGCCCCCGCGCATAATATTGTGGGGGCACTTTGGCAGCTCTTCCGTGTCGGAAGGCCGCTGATTTCAGAGCGTGCTGCCAGAGAGCACGGCGCGCAAATAAAATTCAGCCCTAGGTGTTTCCAATGACAGGTGGCCGATAGGCAACATCAGCTTTACGCTCAGGTGGCAAATTGCTGTTTAATTATGAAGGGGGTACTATGCTGTATAATGCATTATGTTTCTTTCAGGAAGGAAATTTAGGGCTTGGGCACCTGAAGGTGTGGCTGCCAATGGTGGAGCATGAATGTTGGGGTATGTGAGAGATGAGACTTACCTTCTACATTAGTTCTGGTGTATAATAGTTTGCACCCTTATAGGAACTGATCTCACATTCCCTCGTGTAATAAAGTGAGAAATTCAACACAAGGTCCAAAATTTCATTTAAAAATTTTAATATCCATATTGTATTAGTTAACATGATTATATTTCATTCTGAAATACAGTTTCACGATTTAATGCATTAAAAAAAGCAAATTGCTTTCTGAATGATAACTTGATGAAATGCAGAAGTTGGGTGAGATTCACACTCGTTTACAGAAAACAGATGTTGAAATCGTTGCTTTGTTCACACAAGAACAAAGAAGGAATCAGAGTCTCTTGATTCACAGAGGGTGCTGCATCCTCCACTTCCTGTGAGTTTTGCATGAAACTGATGCCAGACTTTGTAAAAGATGGTTTGAACTACACTTTAAAGGAGAGGGAGAGGTGCAGAGTGGAGAGGTTTAGGGAGGCAGTTTAGAGCTTAGGGCTTAGGCACAGCCACCAAAAGTGGGATGAAGGAAGTGGGAGATGCACAAGAGGCCAGAGTTGGAGGAACACAGAGCTAACAGAGGGCTGTAGGGCTGAAGGAGGTTACAGAGACTAGGAGGTGCAAGGCCATGGAGGGATTTGAAGATGAGAATAAGAATCTTAAAATCAAAATGTTTTGTGGACTGTGAGCCAATGTACATCAGTGTGTGCAGGGGTGATGAGTGAACAGGAGTTGGTGTGATTTAGGGTATGAGCAGTAGGGTTTTCAATGGGCTCAAGTTTATTGAGGATGAAAAATGGGATGCTGGCTAGGAAAGCATGCCAGGAGAACTGGAATGATTATCCTGAAACATATAATCAAGTCAGTATAATTAGGATGATTGTGCTTTGGCCACAGAAGTCGTAATGGTCTGTACAATGCTTTGTACTGTTCCTTATGGGCTGGAAGTCAGATTAGCTGCAGGTTGTAATTACAAGCAGGAATAATAGGAATATTATTCCATTCCATTGCATGGTAAATTTAAATGGAATGCTAGATATTTTCTTTATAAATGAGTTCTCTTAAACAGCTAATATATTGAAAATACCATTTGCATGATATAAATATATACAATGGTTTAACAAAAGGAAACTAATACATAACATTATGTATTGTCTATATCATATGTATGCCATAGTGATAACACGATGACTAAAAACTCATGGGGTAGATCTTGATTTTGTGTGATATTGTAAAACAGGTGATAATGAGTCTGCAGCCATTTTATATTGTTAGACATTGAAATCAACAGAAATAAAAATCAGGAAAGATGTAAAACACGCTGACGACTCACTAATCATCTGTTTTACACTATCACACAAAGTTACTGTCTACCTCTTGAAGTCTAATTTTTTTGCGCCTCTGATCTGTACACCAGAATTTTACTGGTGTGGTCGTTTGCCTTTACACACAGACAGAGAATAAGTGATCATATTGGATACCCCAATGGTTTTTCTGATAAGTTATACAGTGGGGCAAATGGTGGAGGGTTGCTGTCCATCTTGGTATGGTTAAAATTGCAGCCAGGCAGAGATGCAGCCACTGGCATTGACATGTACTGAACAGTGGGCCTCTGAGAAGAGAAAGACAAAAGTATTATGACTTCAATGTATTTTTTAAAAACATTTTTACATAATTAATACAAATGTTAAATGTAATAATCTAGAAATGCTTTTATAATACAAGTTACTTTTTATAATTTACATCCACCAAATGTACTATCATCACAGTAGTTATACCACTGAGCAAGTGACGTGGGAGTGCTTGAAATATTTTCATAGATTTTTATTTGTGAAGGTCTGACAATCAATTTCTCACAAGACTCTGCTACAGGCTCAGAAATTTGAAAAATTGGATTCCTGCCTCATTTTACACTGGAACAAGAGAATCTCCAGCTAATTTAACCTTTGTGATTTTCTTCAAGTTCAGAGATAGGATGGTCTTCCTGGACCAACTTGTTTTGTAAGCTTTCAGCTCATGCACTGTGATGCTGAAACAAGCAATAATATTACACAAATAAATCCGTTCAATAATATTACTGTAATATCCAACAAACAAGAAAAATTAATACTTAAACCCAAAATTGAAAAAAGCCAACAGTTCCATTTTGGTTGTTGTATCTTGCCTGTTTGCATTTTTTTTTTTTTTAGCACTTTTCAGCCCTATTTTACAATTTTACAGTTTATCTGGTTTATTTTTTCTATCCTTTCAAAGAGATTTCGTGTAATTAAGCCATTGGGCTTTTTATGATCATCTAATTCATGGTTTGTATTAATTTTCTAGAGGTAAATTTTAATTTGGGAATTGATTTTTTTAATGCAAGACAAATTAAAACACCTGGTTTGAGAAGCTGGCAAACAAGCCTTGGATGATTACAAATCAAAAGGTGGTCCATTTTTATTTAGTAAGGTCATAATGGGAGTGTGAAGACTCTAAACAATGGAAACCTCTTTGAACTTCTTGATGGAGATGGTGTGTCTGCAGCTGCCTCTATCAGGGGTTTGAATTAGTCATATGATTTCCCAGAACAAAGAGAAGATTCGGAGTTGGAAAAAAATTAGTTTAAATTGCTATCTGGGACATCCTACATGTATGACCTTGCTATGGAAATAAATGATGCAGGGAGGTGCTTTGATCTGTGTGCTTGCTGACAGACAAGTAGTTGGCTTTTGGTAAAGCTGTTGGCTTTTGGAAAGCTGTTGGCTTCAGGCAGACTGTTAGTCCCAGAGAAAGCTGTTGGCTTTGAAATAAGTTGGACTCTGGAGCAAAGAGTCCTTTAGGAACCAGGAGTGCTTTTTTGAGGCAGGCCCGCGCTTAAGCTGGGAAGTCCAGATTCAGGAGGTGATCTCATACCTCAGAAGCTAGCTGAGAAATTAAGGAAAATCGAAGTGAATTCCTAAGGGCCATGGTACATTTTGGATTGTTCCCAGGAGAAATGAACAAATTGCCAAGATCCTGTAAAGTATAGGGGAACTCTTAGGGTGGAAGTAGAAGTCAAGCAGGGGAGTTCTATTGAGATTTTGAGTTTAAAGTCTACGTCTTCATGTTCTGTTAAGATTTTAAGTTTAAAATATGTTTCCAAATTGTAGTGTTAAGTTAGTAGCATTTTGCTTTGTTTAACTCTTGTACAGAAATTGTTTTGTTTAAAATGTGAAATTTTGTGGTGTAATTCTTTCAGCAATAACTGTAAATTTGATTTTCTCTTTTTAAAGGTAAATGCTCCCTGAAGGGATCGTAACAGGCTAAGCAATGGAAGATGGAATTTAGCATAAACAAATATATGGGACTGCATGTTTGAATTGAAATAACTATATTGTGTATGATCAAAGGCTCATATTTTACAATACACCAGCATGGGAATTTCAGGGAAGGGCATAGCCTATTTAAACTGATCTCATTTTCTGAATGGAAAAGAAAAAGAGTTCTTCACTGCCCATTTCCAGACAATGTAAAGGTGTTATCAAATCCAACGAGTCCAAGATCAGAGAACTTGAGGGTATTTGATCTAAAGTCATAAGTTATTTCTAACTTCCTATAGATTACTGGTGGAGCCATATTGGAATAGTAAGCACTCTTCTAAATGCACAAAACAAAAAAAACTATACCTGTTTCATTGCGTCTACCCTTTGTTCTTGTGGTATGAGAGGTGCTGTTGGAGATACTGTGGGCTGGGTCTGCATCTGTTCCTCGGATTTATGTCTGAAATTTTGAAAACTGAACAGCTGTATACTAACATCAGGTCCAATGAGAGACTCCTAGCAAAAGCATGGACAGAATGTTTCAAAACATTAAAGTAAGCGGTGCTTTTATTGGTAAGATAAATAAACTGCAATTATCATGCTAGATTTAAAAAAATTATATATTCCAAATAAGTTCACAGCATAATGCTGCAATTTTTTAAGAGGGCATCATCTTCAGGGAAATAGATAACAAATGAAAAAGGGTTTGACAATTGCATGATGCAATAATATAAACTATATCAGAATACATCATATTACTGTAAGTGACATTGTCACACTGAAAATGATACACAAATCATCTGACTTTTTGATCCACAAAACATATAACTTTTCATGTCCTTTGAATTATTATTGCTGGTACTTAATTAAGTATTTTCATCTATGAATATTGTTTTCAGTGTTTTCTTCCAGTACATCAAATTCTTTAAAATTTGATTTATTCATACATTCATATCTTTACATATCAATGAAATTCTAGCAATAGGCATTGTGTGGTTTGGAATCTCATATCAGTTATTAGATGATCTAATTGCCCTGCTCCTGTTCTGCTCTAAAGTAAGTTTTCTACGCTGATCAATTTGAAATGGCAGCCAGCAGGAATAAATGGTTACCATTGTCCTAACTGTTTCTAGCCTCTTGTAGCTGATTTACCCTATCACAGATACTTGTAACTTAGCTGAAGAAATTTCAATGAAAAATGTACATAAAATACTGTATTTGCTCAGCACTGATGACATCACCATTGAAGCAGGCTAGAAAAAGCATAGAAATATGAGGGAGGTGTGTTGACATGAACTGGGGCACAATTATTGACTTGGGGTAATCCAGCTTTAATAGTACGCCTGTATTTTCTGCCTCTCCAGACATTAAAAATAAAATTAAGCAGAAACAGTGATAAGGGCATCACTCATGACTTCTAGATTTCTCCAGAGCAATAATTCTGAAGCAGGATCCTCCTCCAAACACCATATAGCATGGATTTTACCCACTTTTTAGATCAAACTGAATACTTAAAGATGTATGGGAAAGTGGGCAGTCAACGGGAAATTGTTAAGGCCAAGCTGGGTCCAACAAGTATAATATAGTTTCTTGGAGGTCACTGATTGGATAGATACAAGAAATGCAGTAGGTGCAGTGTCTATGGTTGATTAGATGTCTCACAGAAGGCTCGTTTCAAAAATTCATTCCTATGGTAATGTAGAAACAGAAATCCTAAGTTATCTAAGGAGATAAAAGATGCTATATAAAAGCACCTTCTCCCTTTATATGTGCTATATGTGTTTGATTGGCATCCTCTCTACACAGATGATGGACATGCAGCAAACAATCCATTTAGGTGGGGTGTTAGTAAAACACATCAAAAAACATAGCATCATTTTAGTAAATCAAAGAATTCACTGTATAAATACATTGACCACTAACTGACTGCACCTGAAAGGAAAAAAAACAACGCTTAATGGAAATCAGATAATTTTGGGCAATTTTACATTGTCTTACCAGGTTTTTAAAGCTGCCAAGAACAGCAGTGGCGATAATTCCCAAAATAAAGGCAGACACATTCAGCACTGTTACCAGCCAAATCATGATGTATACAGACTGCACCTCTTGGCAACTCTTCACTCCAACGAACTCAAAGTAATTGTTCAAATAATCGCCACTACAGAAAGAAAGTACTTAATTAATAAATGATTTTCTACCAGATATAGTTGACTAAGTTCTGATGTCTTGATTAAATGTTTATCCATATCATCAATTTGTATTGCAGGAGAGTTTCTGACACAAACTCGATGAAACAGTTGGAATTCCACATTTCTTTTATTCGTTTCTGGGACGTGGGCATCGCTGGCTAGGCCAGTATTTATTGCCATCCCTAACTGCCCTCGAGAAGGTGATAGTGAGCTGCCTTCTTGAACTGCTGCAGTCCTTGGGGTGTAGTACACCTGCAGTGCTGTTAGGAAGGGACTTCCAGGATTTTGACCCAGCAACAGTGAAGGAACGACGATACAGTTCCAAGTCAGGATAGTGTGTGGCTTGGAGGGGAACTTGCATGTAAGACAATGAAGCTCTACTAATATCCATTATAAGCCCACTGACTCCCACAGCTACCTCGACTACACTTCTTCACACCCTACCTCCTGTAAGGACTCCATTCCGTTCTCCCAGTTCCTCCGTCTCCGACGCATCTGCTCTGATGATGCTACCTTCCATGACAGTGCTTCTGATATGACCTCCTTTTTCCTCAACCAAGGATTTCCCCCCACTGTGGTTGATAGAGCCCTCAACCGTGTCCAGCCCATTCCCCGCACCTCTACCCCCACCCCTTCCCCTCCCTCCCAGAAGCGTGACAGGGTTCCCCTTGTCCTCACTTCCCACCCCATCAGCCTCCATATCCAAAGGATCATCCTCCGCCATTTCCGCCACCTCCAGCGTGATGCCACTACTAGTCGCATCTTCTCCTCCCTTCCCCTGTCAGCATACCGAAGGGATCGTTCCCTCCGCGACACCCTGGTCCACTCCTCCATTACCCCCACCACCTTGTCCCCGTCCCATGGCACCTTCCCCTGCAATCGCAGGAGGTGTAATACCTGCCCATTTACCTCTTCTCTCCTCACTATCCCAGGCCCCAAACACTCCTTTCAGGTGAAGCAGCGATTTACTTGTACTTCTTTCAATGTAGTATACTGTATTCGCTGCTCACAGTGTGGTCTCCTCTACATTGGGGAGACCAAGCGCAGACTGGGTGACCGCTTTGCGGAACATCTCCGCTCAGTCCGCAAGCAGGACCCTGAGCTTCCGGTTGCTTACCATTTCAACACTCCCCCCTGCTCTCATGCTCACATCTCTGTCCTGGGATTGCTGCAGTGTTCCAGTGAACATCAACGCAAGCTCGAGGAACAGCATCTCATCTACCCATTAGGCACACTACAGCCTGCGGACTGAACATTGAGTTCAATAATTTCAGAGCATAACAGCCCCCCATTTTACTTTCATTTTTAGTTATTTTTTTCTTTTTTTTTTAACATTCTTTTTTACATTTTTTACAATCTTTTTTTTGCATTTATTTCATTTCATCTTAGTTTGTTCAATTTGCTTACCCACTTTTTTTTTCAAGTTTGCACTTGCTGCTGTTCAATATTCAGTCTGTTAACACCTAATCTGTACTAATGCTTTGTCTTTCAACACACCATTAACATATTGTTTGCCTTTGCTCCATGACCTTTTGGTCAGCTATGTGGCCTGGTCCAGTCTACACCTTCTCCTTTGTTATCTCTTGCCCCACCCCCACCTCACTTGCTTATAACCTGTGACTTTTCTAATATCTGTCAGTTCCGAAGAAGGGTCACTGACCCAAAACGTTAACTCTGCTTCTCTTTTCACAGATGCTGCCAGACCTGCTGAGTGGTTCCAGCATTTCTTGTTTTTATATGAAGCTTTTCCAGTGTATTGTTAACTAGCAAATGCCATGGGCTCATTTAGCAAATTTGTCATTGATGAAATTTTATGTTCATTGAGGCCAGGGTCAACAATACTATGAAATAGAACTAGTTGAACTTGTGTGTGTTCATTTCAATCGGGACAGGGAATTTGGTACTTTTCTAAGAGATAAGCTTCAGCCTTGAAGATCTAAAATGTCTGGCAGAAATCCAATTTGAAGTTTAAAATACTGTGTTAATTGGAGTTCCCGTTTAAAATCTGTTCTTGTTTTTTTTTTGGAGTTTAAATTAAAGACAATTTTTACTGACTGTTTTAAGTAGCAAATGTCAGGAATTGGATATTGGTTTAAGGAAGAGAAGGATAAACAAAGGAGATATGGGAAAGATTCTGTCTATTTAAATAAAAGCAAAATACCGCAGATGCTGGAAATCTGAAATAAAAACAAGAAATGCTGGAAATACTCAGCAAGGCTGGCAGCATCTGTGGAGAGAGAAGCAGAGTTAACATTTTAGGTCAGTGACCTTTCATCAGGACTGGCAAATATTAGAAACATAAAATGTAAAAGGTTTTAAGCAAATAAAGCTATGAAATAGAATGCTTTGCTAAGTTACCACCAAGTGCGTAAGGTCAGATACAGCAGGAGCCAGGTACAGTGTGAAGTTTCAGTTATCTGGAGAGACTTTTTAAAATTCTTTCATGGGATGTGGGCGTCATTTGCTAGGCCAGCATTTGTTGCCCATCTCTAATTGTCCTTGAGAAGATGGTGGTGAGCCACCTTCTTGAATTACTGCAGATGGGTACACCTACAGTGCTGTTAGGAAGAGAGTTCCAGAGTTTTGACCAAGCGATAGTGAAGGAAAGACGATACAGTTCCAAGTCAGGATGGTGTGTGTCTTGGAGGGGAACTTGCAGGTGGTGGCGTTCCCATGTGTCTGCTACCCTTGTCCTTCTAGGTGGTAGAGGTTGCGGGTTTGGAAGGTGCTGTCGAAGGAGGTTTGGCGAGTTGCTGCAGTGCATCTTGTAGACGGTACACATTGCTGCCTCTGTGCAATGGTCGTGGAGGGAATTCATGTTTAAGCTGTTGGATGGGGTGCCAATCAAGCGGGTTGCTTTGTCCTGGATGGTGTCAAGCTTCTTAAGTGTTGTTGGAGCTGCACCCATCCAGGCAAGTGCAGAGTATTCCATCACACTCCTGACTTGTGCCTTGTAGATGGTGGACAAGCTTTGGGAAGTAAGGAGGAGAATTCCCACTCTCTGACCAGCTCTTGTAGCCACAGTATCTATGTAGCTGGTCCAGTTAAGGTTCTGGTCAATGGTAACCCCCAAAATGTTGATGGAGGATTCAGCGATAAGGCCAATAAATGTCAAGGGGAGATGGTTAGATTCTCTCTTGTTTGAGATGGTCATTGCTTGGCACTCATGTGGTGCATATGTTACTGGCCACTTATCAGCCCATGCATGAATATTGTTCAGGTCTTACTGCATGTGGGCATGGACTACTTCAGTATTTGAAGAGTTGCAAATGGTACTGAACACTGTGCAATTATCAGTGAACATCCCCACTTCTGACCATATATTGGAGGGAAGGCCATTGATGAGCAATTGAAGATGGTTGGGCCTAGGACACTATCCTGAGGAACTCCTGCAGCAATGTCCTGAGGCTAAGATGATTGACATCCAAATACCACAACTACCTTCCTTTGTGTGAGGTACGACTCCAACCAGTGGAGAGCTTTCCCCCGATTCCCATTGATTTCAATTTTGCTAGGGCTCCTTGATGCCACACTTGGTCAAATGCTGCCTTGATGTCAGTGCTGCCACTCTCACCTCACCTCTTGAATTCAGCTCTTTTGTCTGCATTTGGACCAAGGCTGTAATGAGGTCTGGTGCCGAGTGGCCCTGGCAGAGCCCAAATTGACCATCGGTGAGC
This sequence comes from Heterodontus francisci, assembly GCF_036365525.1. Lineage (NCBI taxonomy): Eukaryota > Metazoa > Chordata > Chondrichthyes > Heterodontiformes > Heterodontidae > Heterodontus > Heterodontus francisci. The sequence goes on along the minus strand of NC_090381.1, from coordinate 93,507,505 downwards.
AGGTTATTGCTGTGTAAATGCCACTTGACAGCACCGACTGGAGAACCTGGGATTGTTCTCCTTACAGCAGAAAAGATTAAGGGGAGATTTAATAGCGGTGTTCAAAATTATGAGGGGTTTTGATAGACTAAATGGCGAGAAACTGTTTCCACTGGCAGGAGGGTTGGTCACCAGTTATTTAACACTGATTTAAAATAATTGGCAAAAATATTGGTGGGGGAGTGTTAATGAGAAATCTTTTTACTCAGTGAGTTGTTAAGATCTGGCACGCATTGCCTCAAAGCTTGGTGAAAGCAGATTCAATAATAACTTTCAAAAGGGTTTTGGATACTTCAAAAGGAAAAATTGGCAGTGTTATGGGAAGGAGCAGGGGACTGAGACTAATTGCTAGCTCTTTCAGAGAGCCAGCACATGCACAATGGGCTGAATGGCCTCCTTCTGTACTATATTATTCTATAAATCCATGAATACTGGTCCAACAGGTGCCTTAACTATGCGCACAGCAAAGTTTTCCTCGTGTTCAAAAAAGGAAGGTTCCAGTTCCCACTCCAGCCATTCTTGTGGCTTCACAGGTTGTGTTCGCCAATTTAGAACATGTTTATGTCAACTTGATGAGAGTTTTATGCTGTGGGCTTGCAGTAACTAAGAAATGGATTCAAATGACTCCATGCTATTTTGTACAGGAGCTGCAAATCCAGCTGTGCGAGGAGAGTTCCATCTGCCTTGGTTGGATTCAACAATTCTCTGAATATATTGTTACAACCAGGTGAGAAAGGTGTCTAGGGGTCCCTTTCAGCCTTCACCTGGTCTTACCATAACAGGGTTTAATTTTAAACACACCGTGTTTTTAGCTCCCCCTTGGTGAATCCTTGTTCACCGTTTTCCAATTATAAGGCAAAGAAACCAGCACAAACAGGTTTTCTTCGGTTTAAAGAAGAAAAGTTGAAATTTATTAAACTTAAACTCTAATTTGGTTGACGCCTATGGATACATTACATGCCCAAGCTAGCATGCATACGCGATACGCACCTACAAATAGAGACAGAAAAGAGCAGAAGAAAAATAAAGTGGAAAAGTTTGAGGCAATCTCTGAAGAGCTTTTGTTACGGTTCTTCGAGCTCACTGTAGAGTCCTTAATTGTAGGTAGATCTTGCTTTTCACTGGGGCCCAGTATTCTTCTTAAACCTTGTTCACTGTAGGGGACTTTTCTCTCTTGGGGTTCATGTGTCTTCAGTGGATTCAGAGGCTTGTGAGAAAGAGATGGGAGCAGACAGGAGAGATCTTCTCAGTTCAGGAGCAAACAGACACTCTCGGTTCAAACTGTTAGTACAATTCAATAAACCCAGGTTGCCAAGCAGGTTCATCATGTGACTAACTAGTCTGACCACGTCTTGGATTACAGCAGTCTTTGGAATGCTCCTCTTACACACAATACCTGGAGATCAAGGTCCATTGTGGGTTGAATGTGTCAGGGAATGGTCCTTTGTCCTTCCAAGCACTGTCTGTTAATATGCAAATGTCTTTTCCAGCCATGGCTGATCTGTTTAACAAGTCCTTTCTTCACTCCATAACAGTTTAAAATCAATGTTCATAACAAAATTCATATGCCTCATTTTTGACAGGTGGGGGCCTAGCATGACAGTATTCTTACTCCATCTATTAAATGTCAATCCTTTGATGGCAGGTGATAATTTCCTTCTGTATTGCTGCACTTGATATGGTAATGAATATTGGGCTAAGAGTTGGTGAGAGTGACTCTCATTTGCTTGAATTTTTACTTCTCTGTACAGAAGCAGATATCATCTGCTAAGTAGTTGTCACATATTAATTATAATGAAAAGTCCAGAAACCTCAACGACAGTTCCCATGTTCAGAACCTCATCATTTTTTTTAAAGACATTTTGGACATCTCATAACCAGTCCGATGGAGGGAGACGTGTTTCATGCAGTGAGAGAGAAAAGAGGAAAATCTGACTATTTTAGCTTGTTTTTGCCCACATGAATCATGCCTTCTGCAAAATGATCAGAGAGTAAAACTGACAGCACGGGCGAAGATGTGGCCAACACTGCTAAAAATCTACTTTCATAGAGAAGGGTGAGACAAAGGGCTCAATCTCCATTTGGCTGAGGAGGCCAGACCAGAGGTAGGCAAGACCACAATTTTGTGTTCCTCAGCGGGGTGCCAGCTTTCCCACACAATCCTGCCACCCAGCGATTTTGGAAGAGGTGTCAAGTCCTATATACAGACCACTCGCCTGAACGTGGTGGGTTACCAATTAAGTCCCTTGAAGGCTTACTTAAGGGGACACTCCCAACCCCGACCAAATTTTCAATCTGATGCATGGGGTACCTGTCCCATCAGGAGGCTGTCTGTGAAACCGTGGCAGCCTACCAGCGGCAGGGTCCATACTATTTGGAAGGCGCGGCTCGGAAAATTGACTGCAACCATAGCAGTGCCGGTTACTGTGGGGGAGGGGCTTTCCCCTGATGTCCAACGGTCCTAACCTTCCTGGCCCTTTTTATTTACCTAATTTGTGGCCAGCAGCCGTGTAAGGAGGTGCCCTTGCACCTCCCTACCTACTTCAGCAGCTCCTACCTCTGATTGTGGGGCTGCAAATCTGTTAGTACCAGACAGCCTCCTATTGGCCCTCCAGACTCAGGAGCCCACCCACCATCCTTAATTGGATGAGGCGCCCAGAGGCAGCCACTTAATTGGTCCCCTCCTTCCATATCGTCCTCTGGGTCCCACCACCAACATTTGTGGATTTCGGACCCGCATTTCATTCCAACAGCATGAATGAGACCAGGGAATGAAAATTCAGCCCAAAGTGCGCCACTCTAGCAGCAAAGAAACAGTAACAGGCCACTCAGCTCCTTTAGTCTATTCCTCCATTCAATTAATCATGGCTGTTCTGTACCGCCTAGATACCGTATCCCTTAAAACTCCAAGCATACAAAGGAAAAGTAATGAAAAGAAAAGGTGAATTAGTAGCATTGTACTTATTACACCCTGGCACTGGACTCACAGTGCATTCTTACCTTTACTGTTACTTGGGTTGACTTGCATCAGACTAAAGCTAACAATTTTGTTTTAGTAATTAATATTTCTGCTGTAGGTGCAAATTAATGTTTTACCTTAGTGAAGACCTAATTATTAGAACTACTAACTTGTAAAACAAACTTGCTGAGGTCAAACCATTAATAATTGATATTTAAATTGCGCATGTGCTAATATAAATAAAATGCTCATCATTTACTCATAAATCTGCAAATCTTTGGAAATGGATTGTGGCTAAAATCAATTCCTTTTGTCTTTAGCTTCTGTGTGCATTTGTGTGTGTGTGCATCTCTCTGGTTTTGTGTACTTGTTTCTTTCTCATTTCTTTGTGTCCCTTCTCCTAGCACTCTAGTTAAATAAACACAACCAATCCGCATGACACAGAAGAAAGAATACTCACTTTGCACAATCGTACAAGTCACAGCAATAGCAAGTGTTACTTCGCACTTTCAGACTGCATGATTCTGTGAAACTCTGGCAAGACACCTGCTCCCAAAAGAACAACAACCAAGTGTAAAACGATTGCCATATTTTTGGTAATAGTTGAAAATAAATGTTGTTGATGAGCATCATAAAAGATGTGAGAATGTGTGTGGAAATGAAGAATGTTAAATATTATAACCTGAAAATTACTGCTGTGTGCCTCTGACAGTTCAGTGATACAGCACTGAAACAGGCCCTTTGGCCCACCGAGTCTGTGCCAACCATCAACCACCCATTTTATACTAATCCTACACTAATCCCATATTCCTACCACATCCCCACCTGTCCCTATATTTCCCTACCACCTACCTATACTAGGGGCAATTTATAATGGCCAATTTACCAACCAACCTGCAAGTCTTTTGGCTGTGGGAGGAAACCGGAGCACCCGGAGAAAACCCACGCAGACACAGGGAGAACTTGCAAACTTCACACAGGCAGTGCCCCGAATTGAACCCGGGTCGCTGGAGCTGTGAGGCTGCAGTGCTAACCACTGCGCCACTGTGCCGCTTGGTTGGAGCTACTTACTGTCCTGCCCATTACTGATCACCTACTTGTGCAAATTTGTACTCTTATTTGAAATCATATTGAGCTGTTGAATGTGGGAACTGGCTATCTTGTACACACTCAAGATTGAAGTTTTAAAAATGGATATAATCAACATTTCTTATATGGTTATGCAAGTTTGAATGACTTGCTCACGTATAACTGGGGCTTCACGCATCTTAGTTGTGTGCAAGTAATTATATTTGTTCCAGCCCTTTACTAACACCATCTGGTTACATCAGTAATAGACTCTTGAACATGTATCTTATGTAACTCTATACCATCCTTCAGAAATGGGGGTAGATTCTTGACTTCACTACCTCAGTGGTAAAGTGGAGAGGTGGATTGTTCCAACTTTGTGGAACTTGTCTGATTTCCATTCCATAGCTTATCAAATTTTGCAATTGCTCATGTTCTCAGTAGGTCTTCGCATGCAGCCAGAGCACATTGAAAAATCATGTGATTCAAAAGGGGAAAAAATGAATGCTTTCTCTTCCCATTTCCTTTTACTGCAACATTTATGTGTTCTCAAATTGTGACATGCATCGTATGATGCAGATGTCTAAGCACACAGTGATGATAGCCTTCGTAACTGGCTTGGCATGCACAACCATTTATTGCACTTTAGTCTCTTTCCCCATTCTTCTTGTACCTTCTCCTTCAAGCACCTTAACCTTGTAGCAACCTCTTTTAACTTTCCTTTAAAATCCTTATTGCCTACATGCCACCCACCTTTCCCAAACATTAGCCGTGTTTTTCCCTGGATAAGTTTTGTTATTCCTCCTTCTTCAGCCATGCCCTTGCATCCTTCACCAGCCACACCCCTTCCTTTTAAACTCTTTCAACCACATTTTCTTCTAACATTTGCCAGTGGAAAAAAGCTCTCCCCCAAGTTTTTTCAAGCCCAAATTGATTGGTGGCAAGAGTCCTCATGAAAACACTTTTCCCAATCTTAACCTAGTTTATGCGACCTGCGGGTACATGTGTACAAATCGTTGAAGGTGGTAGGGCGGGTTGAGAAAGTTGCTAAGAAGGCATACAGGATCCTGGGCTTTAGAAATAGTGGCATAGAGTACAAAAGCAACAAAGTTATGAGGATCCTTTATAAAACATTGGTTCAGCCCAATTCTGGGCCCCACACTTTAGGAAGGATATGAAGGCTTTAGAGAGAGTGCAGAAACGATTTATGAGAATGGTTCCAGGGATAAGGGAATCAGTTATGTGGATAGATTGGAGAAGCTGGGGTTGTTTTCCCTAGAGGAGAGAAGGTTGAGAGGAGATTTGGTAGAAGTGTTCAAAATATAACCGATATTCAGATCTGAGTACCGATGAGAGAGAGGGCTCCTCAGGAGAATGCACCGAGAGTCATGACCAGAATGTCATGGCTGACTCAGCTGTGCTGGGAAGGAGAAAAAGGGACAAGAGGGCAATAGTGGTAGGGGATTCTATGGTTAGAGGAACAGATAGGCTTTTCTGTGGTCGCAGATGTGATTCCAGGATGGTATGTTGCCTCCCTGGTGCAAGGGTCTTGGATATAACCGAGCAGCTAAAAAGTATTCTGGAGGGTGAGGGTGCACAGCCAGAGGTCCATATTGGTACCAATGACATAGGTAGAAAGAGGGATGAGGTCCTGCAAAAAGAGTTTAGGGAGCTAGGTAGCAGATTAAAAAGTAGGACCTCAAGGATTGTAATCTCTGGGTTTCTTCCAGTGCCATGGGCAAGTGAGTATATTAACAGGAGATTAATTTGAGCAGATGAATGCATGGTTGAGGAGATGGTGCAGGAGGGAGGGCTTTAGTTTCCTGGATCACTGGGCCTGTTTCTGGCAAAGGTGGGATCTGTATAAGATGGATGGGTTGCATCTGAACTAGAACGGGACCAGCATCCTTGCTGGGAGGTTTGATAGTGCTGTTGGGGGGGAGGTGGGGGGGGGTGCGGTGTTTAAACTAATTTGGCTACAGATGGGATACAGAGTGGAAGCACAGTCGGGGGTGTTGTACAATCAAATATAAATGAGAAGCTAAGTCAGTCTGAAGGGCAGAGTAAATGTAGACCTGTTAAGGCTCAAGCAAATAATGCAAGGCTAGATTGTATCTATTTTAATGCAAGGAGTCTTACTAATAAGACAGATGAATTGAGGGTGTTGATTAACACATGGAAAATATGATATTATTGCTATCGCTGAGACATGGTTGAGGGAAGGGCAGGACTGGCAGCTCAATATCCTAGGGTATAGAATCTTCAGACGTGATAGGGGAGGGGGTAAAAGAGGAGGTGGCATTGCATTGTTAATTAATGAGTCAATTACTGCAGTAAGGAGGGATGATATCTTAGGTTCCTCTAATGAGACCATAATGGTAGAACTTAAAAACAAAAAGGGGGCTATCACTAGGCTGGGAGTGTACTACAGACCTCCAAACAGCCAGGCAGTGAAGCAGGAGCAGATATGTAGGCAAATCTCAGAAATGTGTAAAAATAATAGGGTAATAATTGTAGGGGATTTTAACTTTACCAATATTAGAGGGGATAGTATTAGTGCAAAAAGCTTAAAGGGAGCGGAATTCTTCAAATGCATTCAGGAGAGCTTTTTGAGCCAGCACGTAGACAGTCCTACAAGAGGAGGAACGGTACTGGACTTAATCCTAGGGAATGAAGCTGGACAAGTGGTAGAAGTGGCAGTGGGGAAGCATTTCGGGAATAGTGACCATAACTCTGTAAGATTTAAGGTTGCTATGGAAAAGGACATAGAGGGACCGGAAATAAGAGTACTGAATTGAGGGAAGGCAGATTTCAATATGATAAAACAGGATCTGGCCAAAGTGAACTGGGAGCAGCTTCTTATAGGAAAGTCTACATCAGACCAGTGGGAGTCATTTAGAAAGGAAATTGCGAGGGTTCAGGTCCAGCATGTTCCCGTAAAGATGAAGAGTAGGACCAATAAGTCCATGGAACCCTGGATGTCAAGCAATATAGAGGATTGGATAAGAAACAAAAAGGAGGTGTATGGCAGATTCAGAGTACTGAAAACAGCAAAGGCCTGATGGGAGTATAGAAAGTGCAGGGGAGTACTTAAAAAAAAAAAGTCATTAGGAGAGCGAAGAGGGGGCATGAAAAATCACTGGAAGACAAGATAAAGGAAAATCCCAAGGCATTTTATAAGTATGTTAGGGGCAAGAGGATAACCAGGGAAAATGTGGGGCCCATTAGGGATCTAAGAGGCAATCTGTGTGTGGAACCGGAGGACATAGGTGAGGTTTTGAACGATTACTTTTCATCTGTATTCACTATGGAGAGGGACGATGTAGCTGTAGTGATCAGGGAGGGGGATTGCGATATACATGATCAAATTAGCATTGAAAAGGAGGAAGTATTAGCTGTATTAGCGGGCTTAAAGGTGGATAAATCCCCAGGCCCAGATGAGATGTATCCCAGGCTGTTATGTGAGGCAAGTGAGGAGATAGCGGGGGCTCTGACACAAATTTTCAAATCCTCTCTGGCCACAGGAGGGGTGCCAGAGGACTGGAGGACAGCGAATGTGGTACCATTATTCAAGAAGGGTCGCAGGGATAAAAACAGGTAATTATAGGCCTGTGCGTCTAACATCAGTGATAGGGAAATTATTGGAAAAGATTCTGAAAGACAGGATTAATCTCCACTTGGAGAGGCAGGGATTGATCAGGGACAGTCAACATGGCTTTGTCAGGGGGAGATTGTGTCTAACAAATTTGACTGAATTTTTCGAGGAGGTGACTAGAGGTGTAGATGAGGGTTGATGTCATCTACATGGACTTCAGTAAGGCTTTTGATAAGATCCCGCATGGGAGATTGATTAAGAAAGTAAGAGGCCATGGGATCCAGGGTAATTTGGCAAATTGGATTCAAAATTGGCTTAGTGGCAGGAAGCAGAGGGTGATGGTAGAAGGTTGTTTCTGCAAGTGGAAGCCTGTGACCAGTGGGGTGCCGCAGGGATCGGTGACGGGACCCTTACTGTTTGTAGTATACTTTAATGATTTAGACGTGAATATAGGAGGTATGATCAGTAAGTTCGCAGACGACACGAAAATTAGTGGTGTCGTAAACAATGAGGAGGAAGGCCTCAGATTACAGGACGATATAGGTGGGCTGGTAAGATGGGCGCAGCAGTGGCAAATGGAGTTTAATCCTGAGACGTGTGAGGTGATGCACTTTGGGAGGACTAACAAGGCAAGAGAATATATAATGGATGGTAGGACCCTAGGGAGTACAGAGGGACCTTGGTGTGCTTATCCATAGATCACTGAAGGCAGCAGCACAGGTAGATAACGTGGTTAGGAAGGCAATCGGAATACTTGCCTTTATTAGTCGAGGCATAGAATATAACAGCAGGGAGGTTATGATGGAGCTGTATGAAACGCTGGTTAGGCCACAGCTGGAGTACTGTGTACAGTTCTGGTCACCACATTATAGGAAAGATGTGATTGCAATGGAGAGGATGCAGAGGAGATTCACCAGGATGTTGCCTGGGGTGGAGCATTTCAGTTATGAAGACAGACTAGATAGACTGGGGTTGTTTTCCTTGGAGCGAAGAAGGCTGAGGTGCGACCTGATTGAGGTATACAAAATTATGAGGGGCATTGATAGGATAGATAGGAAGAAACTTTTTCCCTTAGCGGAGAGGTCAATAAATAGGGGGCATAGATTTAAGGTAAGGGGCAACTCACGACATTCAAGAAGTATTTAGATGAGCACTTGAAACGCCATAGTATACAAGGCTACGGGCCAACTGCGGGGAAGTGGGATTAGTTTTGGACGGGTGCTTGATGGTCTGCGCAGGCGCGTTGGGCTGAAGGGCCTGTTTCTGTGCTGTAAAGCTCTATGACTGTAATATCATGATGGGTCTAGATGGAGTGGACATTGGCGGAAGGGTCGAGAAACATAGGACACAGATTTAAGGAGATTGGTAAAAGAACCAAAGGTGACATGAGGAAAAGCTTTTTTACACAGCGAGTGGCTAGGATCTGGAATGCATTGCCTGAGAGTGTGGTGGAGGCAGATTCAATCGTGGCTTTCAAAAGGGAATTAGATAAGCACCTGCAGAGAAACAATTTTCAGAGCTATGAGGAAAAGGCGGGGGAGTGGGACTAGCTAACATGCTCAAGCAGAGAACTGATACGGACTCGATGGGCCGAATGCCTCATTCTGTGCTGTAACCAATCTATGATTCAATGATTCTTGACAGCAGAGAACCATAGCTAGGTTTGTTTTAAGCATTTTGGAATTGTTAACCTGTAACAAATTTGTTCTGGTAGCCAATACTTTCAGTCCTTTGGTGATTTCTTGCAACTTAAGTGTGCTTAGTTCAAACTTTTACACAACAATCTGAAGGGCAGCACTCAGTACACAATACAACACTCATAATACTGCATAAACCAATACCTTCAGGAAAGAAGCAATAAGACTTTGGGACAGAAAAGTTTCACTGGGATAAACTAAGTTGAGTTATTTCATCATAAACAGAATTACCACCATAAGTATTCTGATTTGAAATTATAATGACTCTGAATTATTATTTTATTTTATGCTTTTATATGTTTTGATGTCTCTTCTCCATTCTATATATCAATGGTTTCCATGCCTTTACATCAACCTACAATATTAAAAATTGTGACTCAGTTTTCAGTCAAAATTGAAGTTCCAAACAATATTTGATCATTTAAACCATTCAGTGACCACAGATTACTTTTACTTACAGTAGCCAGATAATTCTCATAAATATAGTTCTGTCCACTGGTGTAATGTTGGCATCTCCCTACACGCAGTGGTCTAAGATCCTAGGAACAAAAAAAGATATTTAACTAAATCTTCAATAAACCGACTTCTTACTTAAGAGAGTTATATTTAAGGATTATTTTTAAAGAGTTGTTCCCATTCACTGTCACAGTTCTTGTCCCCCACTTCTATTGACACTACCCCCCACATCCCTCAGAGTATTAAATTAAAATGAGTTTATGGCCTAGTACCACTCTACTCTATAACTTGCTCAGTCCCAACTCACAACCTTTACTTCTGATCTCCATTTAAATTACTGTCCTGGTCACGGGCGAGCTCCCCTGTTCTTTTTCTAAAGTACTGGAAGAGGTAGACGAGGCCTAGATTTAAAGTCTTATTCAAAGATCAGCAAAAATGCTGCGCGATTCTACATAGGGTGTTTTATTGTTGGTGGGTGCTTGGAGAGGGTAGCTATTCTATCCTGTTTCTCGAGGAGAATATGTCTGTAAAATTCTTGTTAAATTGGAAGAGAAATGTGACTCACGATGTTTATAGCTGTGAAGACGCCATCGACAACCACACAGATGAATGCTCCCATAACTCCAAAACTGAGGAAAGTGATAGCTGCGACCAACTATGGTGTGGAAAAGAAATCAAATGCAGATTAATACGTGAATATTTTAGTCATTTTCATTTGATATTAAAAGGCACTACCGGTTTCCTTTTACAAATAAAAGCTTAAACATAAAACAATGAAGACTGCAATGATTCAGGCTTTTCCAACAACAACAACAACCTGCATTTATCTTTATTTATATTGTGCTCTTAACATAGAAAATGAGGGTCTCTGAGCACAGGGGTGATGGAGAAATAGGATCTGGTGCGAGTTAGGACACGGACAGCAGGGGACTGGATGACCTCAAGATTATAGAAGGCGCAAGATGGGAGGCAGACCTGGCCTGTGGTGGCATAGTCAAGTCTAAAAGTAGCAAAGTCATGAATAAGGGTTTCAGCAGCCGATGAGCTGAGGGAGGAGTTGGGAGATGGAAACAGGCAATCTTAATAATGGCGCGAATATTAGATTAGATTAGAGATACAGCACTGAAACAGGCCCTTCGGCCCACCGAGTCTGTGCCAAACATCAACCACCCATTTTATACTAATCCTACACTAATCCCATATTCCCAACATACATCCCCACCTGTCCCTATATTTCCCTACCACCTACCTATACTAGTGACAATTTATAATGGCCAATTTACCTATCAACCTGCAAGTCTTTTGGCTTGTGGGAGGAAACCGGAGCACCCGGAGAAAACCCACGCAGACACAGGGAGAACTTGCAAACTCCACACAGGCAGTACCCAGAATTGAACCCGGGTCCCTGGAGCTGTGAGGTTGCGGTGCTAACCACTGCGCCACTGTGCCGCCCGCTGTACAGTTCTGGGCACCACACTATAGGAAGGATGTGATTGCACTGGAGAGGGTGCAGAGGAGATTCACCAGGATGTTGCCTGGGCTGGAGCATTTCAGCTATGAAGAGAGACTGAAAAGGCTAGGGTTGTTTTCCTTAGAACAGAGAACAGAACTGTACATAGTACTCCAGCTGTGGCCTAACTAGCATTTTATATAGTTCCATCATAACCTCCCTGCTCTTATATTCTGTGCCTCGGCTAATAAAGGCAAGTATTCCATATGCCCTCCTAACCACCTTGTCTACCTGTGCTGCTGCCTTCAGTGATCTATGGAAAAGTACACCAAGGTCCCTCTGACCATCGTACTTCCTAGGGTCCTACCATCCATTGTATATTCCCTTGCCTTGTTAGTCCTCCTGAGGGGGGCCTGATTGAGGTATACAAAATTATGAGGGGCATTGATAGGTTAGATAGGAAGAAACTTATTCCCTTAGCGGAGGGGTCAATAACCAGGGGGCATAGATTTAAGGTAAGGGGCAGGAGGTTTAGAGGGGATTTGAGGAAAAATGTTTTCACCTAGAGGGTGGTAGAATCTGGAACGCACTGCCTGAAGAGGTGGTAGAGGCAGGAACCCTCACAACATTTAAGAAGTATTTAGATGAGCACTTGAAACGCCATAGCATATAAGGCTACAGGCCAAGTGCTGGAAAATGAGATTAGAATAGTTAGGTGCTTGATGGCTGGCACGGACATGATGGGCCAAAGGGTCTGTTTCTGTGCTGTAAAACTCTATGACTCTCAAAACTAACGCTGTGTTTTCAGATGATGTTGCTGATGGGCAGCATGTCGATGAGAAATAGGAAGGGGCCAAGGATAGATCCTTGGGGGACACCAGAGGTAATGATGCACGTGTGGGAAAAGAAGCCATTGCAAGTGATTCTCTGGCCCCAATTCCACTTCCCCTTTCCAAGTTTGGTACCATCTGCAAATTTATTCTTTGCAGATTAGGCTGTTTACATTTACAAGTGCAGCCAATGGTGAGAGAACTGCACGTGTGTCATTGGCTGAACTTCTCTAATGTAGAAGTCTGCTGAATCTGCTCCTTCCCCTCCTTTCAGACTTCCCATTACACCTCATCCTCAAGCACCTACCATCATTCTCTGAGATTCTTTCAATGCCATTCAGATTTAAAGTGCAAAGTTGTCTACTGAATTCAATATTTTTAATGAAAGTTGGATAATCACATACACCTTCATTTACTTCATCCCAGTTAGGAGCCTTTCATGCTCCGAGCCTTTTGCTTAACTAAGTTTCTAAAACATCATGGTTGCTTTCTCCTGGCACACTCTGAATGATGGAATGTTCTAGCTGTGTGAAATCCCACCTCCTACAACGCTACTGTCTATTTAACAATGGAAGTAGGCAACCATTGCAGCTAAAGAACTAAAGGTAGACAGGTTCCAACAGAGAACTCCAAATACAAGGAACTGGTCTCATGAAGGTGCTTCTATTTTTTGTTAAATATTTTTTAAGACTCATATTTAAATTGTGGAAATGGATTTATTTTGGAAGGCTGAACATTTCATAGATGCTGGACATTGTTTTGTTGTTGAAAGTTCACGGAAAGGACACTGAGATGTTGTGTTTGAAAACAACCTTTCCTGAATATCACATGCCTTAAGATAAATAAACAACAGAAACCTTGCTGACTCGGGGGAGATGTTTACAGTGAAGTGACATGTCAAGATTTATGAGGATCAGGAGTTGGTTTGGCTTCTGAAATATTGTTTTGGTTCAATTGGGCTGTGGCCAGAAAAACAGTTGGTTTTGTAGCCTACTAAAAAGAAACCCCCAGCTCATTTTTCCATGAGACCCTGAGAAATCCATTGTGTCAGCTCCTCTTCCTCTACCTCTTTGAAAAATCCCTGCAAATCCAGACAGTGATAACTGAAACCCCTGATGCCACATTTCCCCTGGAAAGCCTACCAGACTAATTCTTGATATCTCCAGAATGAACTGCTCCAGAAAAGATCCCAGTGACCCGTCTCCGTGTACCTGGACGCCAGACCAAAAGACACAACTGACATCCTTCAATATCCTCTAGTTTTTCTTCCAGAATTAGAAAGTATTTGGCCAAAGTATTTATTTATTTGTTTATAATAAACTGATAGTTTTGTTGTTTATTAGTTGGTGTATTTTATTCTGGGATAAAGAGTAGAGTATATGATTGACCGTATCGGTAACTGGGTAAACATTTAAAATATATGTTGTGACCTGTGGAGAAGTGGAACTAGAAAAGACAGTGCACTCCTCCCGCCTTGGTCGTACAGTTGGGAGAAGAGAACATTCCTCATTCAGGGCGTGGTTAAGAGATGAGCTTCCCCACAAAAGAGACGACGGGAGCGTTAATTAGGCAGTCTATGGAAGCTTGCCAAAATGACTGAAATTAAAACCAAAACTACTGCAGAGAGTATTGCATTGGAATCCTACTTCTGCACATCAGTGTTGGGCATAGAGGGGGCCAAAAACTGGGAATTTTGCCCTTGTGCTGGTTTTGTGCTAGCTTTGGCTTTTCTGTTGGCGTTGCACTGAGGATAGTGTAGATGAACAGAGAGATCTTGGTGTCCAGGTACATAAATCCCTGAAAGTTGCTACCCAGGTTAATAGGGCTGTTAAGAAGGCATATGGTGTGTTAGCTTTTATTAGTAGGGGGATCGAGTTTCGGAGCCACGAGGTCATGCTGCAGCTGTACAAAACTCTGGTGAGACCACACCTGGAGTATTGCGTGCAGTTCTGGTCACCGCATTATAGGAAGGATGTGGAAGCTTTGGAAAGGGTGCAGAGGAGATTTACTAGGATGTTGCCTGGTATGGAGGGAAGATCTTACGAGGAAAGGCTGAGGGACTTGAGGTTGTTTTCGTTGGAGAGAAGGAGGAGGAGAGGTGACTTAATAGAGACATATAAGATAATCAGAGGGTTAGATAGGGTGGATAGTGAGAGTCTTTTTCCTCGGATGGTGATGGCAAACACGAGGGGACATAGCTTTAAGTTGAGGGGTGATAGATATAGGACAGATGTTAGAGGTAGTTTCTTTACTCAGAGAGTAGTAGGGGCGTGGAACGCCCTGCCTGCAACAATAGTAGACTCGCCAACTTTAAGGGCATTTAAGTGGTCATTGGATAGACATATGGATGAAAATGGAATAGTGTAGGTCAGATGGTTTCACAGGTCGGCGCAACATCGAGGGCCGAAGGGCCTGTACTGCGCTGTAATGTTCTAATTCTAATAGGAGGTGCCTATGCTGCTCCGTGGCTGAAACTCACTTAGGGTATTCCGTGAGCATGTTCTTTTGGGTCCTAAAAGTGCCAATACATCACACTATTAGTGCAGCATCATCTAGATGCACAAAACAGAGTTGGAACAGAGGGAGGCCAGATAGTGCGGCAGCCACCAGAAATGGTTAAAGGTATACTTATTGACCTTGGACTCTGCAGGACAGGATTAACTAAATATGTGGTCACTTGTCAAGAGAATCTACACAATTATGTTTCATTTAAGCAGACTATATTGCAATATGATTTGCTATGTCATTAGTGCAGAGTGTAAACGTTCTACATCCCTATGTCTTCATGCATTTTACTACATGTTTGTCTTTTAAAGATCAAAATGGTGGGGTAGTGCCCCTGACTGTTCTTGGTATCTTGGATCCCAAGAATTCTTTATCCAGCTCTGGTATTCAAGTTTGCTGACCTATTGTATGCTTGTTCTCTGTTTCTTTAGTTTATTTTCAGTCAACTAAGTCAGTGAATTTGATTTGCTTCCGTTTAATTTGGAATGGTACATCGAATTGATAGTGTTTATTTTGGACTTCTCCACCTTGAAACATCCAGCCTCTTGCCTGGCCTAGAGACGCTTTCCCATCCTTTGTCCTCCAAATCTCAAGCTCCCATGTTAACAAAGGAAATAAAAGTTAAAATAAATAAAAAAGAAGCTTATGAAAAATGTCAGTTAATAACCAGGAAGATTATGGAAAGTACAAGAGGGAATTGAAAGAAGTTAATATGGAAGGAAAAGAGAGGTTATGAGAAAAGATTAGCAGGTGACATTAAATAGAACGCTAAAGCCCTCAATTTTAAAATTCTCATCCTTGTTTTCAAATCCCTCCATGATCTCGCTCCTCCCTAACTCTGTAACTGCCTCCAGCACTGCAACCATCTGAGATCTCTGTGTTCCTCTAATTCCAGCCTCTTGTGAATTAGTGATTTTAATCTTTTCCCACATTGGTGGCTGTGCCTTCAGCTGCCTGGGCCCGAAGCTCTGGAATTTCCTCCCTAAACCTCTGCACCTCTCTAACTCACTTTCCTCCTTTAAGACAATCCTTAAAATCTACCTCTTTGACCAAGCTTTTGGTCATCGACCCTAATATATCCTAATGTGGCTGAGTGTGATAATGCTCCTGTCAAATGCCTTGGGATGTTTCACTACCTTAAAGGTTCCATATAAATACAAGTTGTTGTTGTTGTGAAGGTTACATGAAAAGAGAAAGGAAATTACGGACAAGACAGGAATAGATAGAGAAGACATACTAAAAAGATTAACATTATTGAAAGTTGGTAAGTCACCTGGTCCAGATGGAATGCACCCTCAGTTGCTGAAAGAAGCCAACGTATAACTAACGGCACAGTGGCGCAGTGGTCAGCACCGCAGCCTCACAGCTCCAGCGACCCGGGTTCGGTTCTGGGTACTGCCTGTGCGGAGTTTGCAAGTTCTCCCTGTGACCGCATGGGTTTTTGCCGGGTGCTCCGGTTTCCTCCCATAGCCAAAGACTTGCAGGTTGATAGGTAAATTGACCATTATAAATTGCCTCTAGTATAGGTAGGTTGTAGGGAAATTGAGGGAAGATGGGGATGTGAAAGAGTAATGGGATTCATGTAGGATTAGTATAAATGGGTGGTTGATGGTCGTCATAGATTCGGTGGGCCGAAGGGCCTGTTTCAGTGCTGTATCTCTAAATAAATGAAATAAAAAAGAAACATTGGTTGTGATTTGTCAATCCTCATTGGGTACAGGGGCTGAACTTTCAGCCCAGAGGCGGGAAACAGGAGCCAGGTTTGTTTTTGGGTCACAAACCCAGCTCCGGTCAGTGGGGGTGGGAACGGAGGATTGTCACGGCAGCCATCACTGAGGCTGCTGATCGTCCTGATGGAGAGATCTGCGGTTTGTGTCAACGCCTTCCACTGCATCAGAGGGAAGTGAGATGTCACAGAAGAGCCAAAGGCCTGCCAACCAGGGCAGGGCAGCCCCTCACTACATTGATGTCAACCTGGATATAACTCTGGAAACCGTGAGGGAGAGGAGGGTGGTCCTCTTCCTGGAGAGTGGCAGGAGGAGACCACCTCTTCATGCAGCAGGGGCACCTCTCTGTTCAGCATCATCTCCTTCCGCCTCTTCTTCCTCCTCCTCCTCCTCTCTCACCTCCTGCTCTTGCTTGTTCCCCAATGAGCTGTTTCCTTCCTCATTGTCCTCAAGATCCATGTGTCTCTGGAAAGCCATGTAATGGAGAGCGCAGCAGACCACCGCAATGACTGAGACCTTTGCTGGAGGGGATTGGAGAGTACCACCCAACTGGTTCGGGAACTGGAGTTGCATCTTCAGAAGCCTGATGGCCTGCTCAATGGTTGTCCTACGGAACGGTGCTATTGGTTGCATTGCTTCTGTGCCTCTATCTTGGGCTCCTGAGGAGGGTTCAGTAGCCATCTTTTCAAGGGATAGCCCTTGTTCCCTAGTATCCACCCAAGCATTTTAGGGATTGGAGTGAAGATCTGAGGCAGCCTGGACTGGCAGAGGTTGAAGGAGTCATGGCAAGTGCAAGGAAAGAGAATACAGACATGGAGGAAGCTCTTGTTGTGGTCGCAGACCAATTAGATGTTGAGTGAGTGGAAGCCCTTCCTGTTGATGAATCTCACTGGCTGGGTGCCTTGATGGCCACACTGGAGAAATCGATGATACCCTGCATCTGGGGGAATTCAGCACTGGAGGTGAAACCCAATGTCCTCTGTCCCTGCGAGTCTGTGTCTGTTGTTAAATGAATGTGCTGTCTAGCTCTGGCAAAGAGGGCATCAGAGACCAGTGAGATGCAAGGGCGTGCTCCGTTTTTGAGATGCCACTAAGGTCTGCAGCTGATCGTTGGTAGGAGCCAGAAATGAAGACATTCAAGGCCACAGTGACTTTGACAGCCACTGGCAGGGCTTGGTGACCAGTGCTGCGAGGTGAAAGGTCTTTGGCAACAAGGTCACAGATCTCTGACCATTTGCTTGGAGAGTCACAGCCTCCTGTGGCACTGGTTCTCAGTCATCTCCAGGTAGCTCCATCTTTGGCTGTCGATCCTGTGTTGAGGATTTGGCTCTGTTGCCTTCCTGCCCCTCTTTCCTCTCCTGTGCCCTCCTGATGTCCGGGGTTCTGCCCTTCCTGCGGAGGGTGCTGCCCCTCATCGCCACTGGGCCCAAATTCTAACTATTGTGTCCCCATTTCCAGCTGGAGGCTTCCTTCTGGACCGTTGGCTGCTCAACTATCCTTGGCAGCCTTGCCCCCCTGCTCTTCTGCCCCTGCCATGCCAGAGGGTGCTGACTGCATTTAATGCCCAAGTGCTGAGTGCCAGCTCTCCCTGCCACCTGCACAACACCAAGAGCACCCCCTTAACATGTGCCAAGACCCCTTGGCCTCGATAACGCTCTATGGGACCAGGTGATGCCCTGGGCAGCCACGACTGGCTCCCACTCTGCACCCGCCTCACCTCAAACGATCTATTTCTGAAGGCACAGTAACCTGTGCCTCTTTTAAAAATTCAAAATACAAACCTTGACAAGCTCTAAATGAGCTTTTAAAGAGTTTTAATTTGCCTCATTTGGGAGGAGAGTGGGATTCCTATCTCGCCCTCCCCCTACCCTGGTGATTATTACCAGTGTCAGGGAAGGCACCTTAAAGTCGACATGCAGTCCCACACGGTATTTTCAGCCCTCACCCGCCTCCCCCCTCCACTGGTTTCCATTCCCGACTTCAGGAGGTTCTGAAAATTCAGCCCCAGAAGTAGTGCCAGAGGACTGGAGGGTTGTTGAAGTTCTACCACTATTCAAGAAAAGGGAGAGGGATAAACTAGAAAATTACAGGCCAGTCAGTATTTATATGGCTGTTCCAGTTAGGTTTCTGGTCAATGATGACCCTCAGGATGTTGGTGATGGGGGATTCAGCGATGGTAACAGTGTTGAACGTCAAGGGGAGATGGTTAGACCCTATCTTGTTGGAGACGGTCATTGCCTGGCATTTGTGTGGGGTGAATATTACTTGCCACTTATCAGCCCAAGTGTGAATGTTGTCCAGGTCTTGCTGCATGCAGGTACCAACTATTTCATTATTTGCAGAGTTGCAAATGGAACTTAACATTGCGCAGTCATCGGCGAACATTCCTTCTTTTGACCTTATGATGGAGGGAAGGTCATTGATGAAGCAGCTGAAGATGGTTGGGCCTAGGACACTACTCTGAAGAACTCCTGCAGTGATGTCCTGGGGTTGAAATGATTGGCCTCCAGCTACCACAACCATCTTCCTTTGTGCTAGGTATGACTCCAACCAGTGGAGAGTTTTCTCCCTGATTCCCATTGACTTCAGTTTTACTGGGGCTCCTTGATGCTACGCTCTGCCAAATGCTGCATTGACGTCAAGGTTCGTCACTCGCATCTTACCTCTGGAATTCAGCTCTTGTCCCTGTTTAGACCAAGGCTGTAATGACATCTGGAGCTGAGTGGCCCTGACTGAACCCAAACTGGGCATCAGGGAGAAGGCCATTGCTGAGTAAATGTTGCTTGATAGCACTGTCAATGACACCTTCCATCACTTTGCTAATGATCGAGATAATAATGGGGCAGTAACTGGCCAGATTCGATTTGTCCTGCTTTTCCACACTGTTGGGTAGATGCCGGTATTGTAGCTGTACTGGAACAGCATGGCTAGCAGCACAGCTAGTTCTGCAGCACAAATCTTCAGCACTACAGTCAGGTTGCTGTCAGGGACCATAGCCATTGCTGTATCCAGTGCCTTCAGCCATTTCTTGACATGTGTAGTGAATCAATTTGGCTGGAGGCTGACATCCGTGAGGATCTCAGGACGAGGCTGAGATGGATCATCCACTCGGCTCTACTGGCTGAAGATGGCTGTAAATGCGTCAGCCTTGTCTATTGCACTTATGTGCTGGGCTCTCCCATCATTGAGGATGAGGATGTTCATGAAGCCTGCTTCTCCAGTTAGTAGTTTAATTGTCCACCACCATTCACAACTGGATGTGGCAGAACTGCAGAGATTTGGACTGATCCATTGGTTGTGGGATCGCTTAGTTCTATCTATAGCACGTTGCTTCCACTGTTTAGCATGTATGTAATCCTGTGTTGTAGCTTCACTAGATTGGTACCTTATTTTTTAGGTATGCATGGTGCTGCTCCTGGCATGCTCTTCTACATTTCTCATTGAACTAGGGTTGATGCCCTGGCTTGATGGTAATGGTAGAGTGAGGGATATGTCGGGCCATGAGGTTACAGATTGTGGTGCAATAACAATTCTGCTGCTGCTGGCCCATGGATGCTGAGTTTTGAGCTGCTGGATCTGTTCTGAATTTATCCCCATTCAGCATGATGGTAATGCCACACAATACAGCTTGATTGGCACTCCATCTGCCACGTTAAACATTCACTCCCTCTGACATCACCACGGTTGCTATGTGTAACATCCACAAGATGGACTGCAGCAACTCACCAAGGCCTCTTCATTAGCACCTTTCTACTGCCTGGAAGAAAAGGACAGCAGGCACATGGGACCACCATCTGCAAGTTCTTCTTCATGCTACACACCATTGTAACTTGGAAATATATCACCGTTCCTTCACTGTCACTAGGTCAAAATCCTGGAACTCCCTTCCTAACAGCACTGTGGGCATACCTACACTACATGGACTACAGCAGTTCAAGAAGGCAACTCACCACAACCTTCTCAAGGACAATATGACATAGACGATAAATGCTGGTCTTGCCAGCAACATCCACGTTCCATTAATGAATTAAAAGGCAATCAGCCTAACATCAGTGGTGGGGAAATTATTAGAAACCATTATCAGGGTCAAAATAAACTTTCATTTGGAATGGCATGGGTTAATCAAGGAAAGCCAGCAAGGCAAGGCTTTGTGACTTGATTGAATTCTTTGATGCACTAACAGAGAAGGTTGATCAAGGTAGTGTACCAGATGTATATATGGACTTTTGGAAGGCATTTAACAAAGTGCCACACAGGGGGTTTGTTAAGAAGATGAAAGCCCATGGAATTAAGGGGAAAGTAGCAGTCTGGATCTGGAATTGGCTCAGTGACAGGAAGCAAAGGGTGCTGGTGGATGGATGTTTTTTGGACTGGGAGGTGGCTGGCAGTGGTATTCACCAAGGGTCAGTTTTGGGTCCATTATTCTTAATTTTTATAAATGACCTAGACCCCTGAGTAGGGAGCAGCATTATGGAGTTTGAAGATGGTGCAAACCTTGGCAACATATAATAGGTAGTGATGAGAAAAGATTTCAGAGTGACATAGACAGGATGGTGAAATGGGCAGAAGCATGGCAGATGGAGTTCAGTGCAGAGATGTCTGAAGTGATGCATTTTGTGG
The DNA here is from genome assembly GCF_036365525.1 of Heterodontus francisci. Lineage (NCBI taxonomy): Eukaryota > Metazoa > Chordata > Chondrichthyes > Heterodontiformes > Heterodontidae > Heterodontus > Heterodontus francisci. The sequence goes on along the minus strand of NC_090381.1, from coordinate 93,486,559 downwards.
TGACTAATGTGGAAAGGCACAATTTTGGAAAGTGTAGATGAACAGAGAGAACTTGGTGTCCATATACATAAATCCTTAAAGGTAGCAGGGCAAGGTGGTTAAAAAGGCATATGGGTTACTTGAGTTTATAAACAGAGGCAGAGAATATAAAAGCAAAGTGAACTTTATAAATTACTGGCTAAGCCTCAGCTGGAGCTCTGTGGACAGTTCTGGGCAGCACACTTCAAAAAAGATGTAGAAAGGGTACAGAGGAGGCTTACCAGGTTTCTACCAGGGATATGGGACTTCAGTTATGAGGAGAGGTTGGAAAGGTTAGAACTGTTCTCCTTGGAACAGAGAAGGTTAAGAGGTGATCTAATACAGGTTTTCAAGACAATCAGAGGTTTTGATAGAGTAGATAGAGAAAAATTATTCACTCTAAGGAGTGGGTGAACGACTTGGGGTTATCGATTCAAAATCATTGGCAAAACATTTAGAGGTGAGATGAGGAGAAATATTTTCACTCAGTAAGTTGTCATGATCTGGAATGCTCTACTGAACGCTTTACCTGAAAAGGTGGTGCAAGCTTACTTTAAAGGGTACTTAAGGATGAGGAACCTATAGGGTTACAGACAAAATGTGGGTGTGTGGGACTAAGCACAATTGCTTCAAAAAGCCAGCACAAGCACGAGGGCCTGAATGGCCTCCTTCTGTGCTGTAAGATTCTATGATACTATACCTTTGGGGATTCCACTAGCCTCTCTGTAATATGGAAGGTAAGGAGGAACTGCACAAGTAGGGCTGGATTTAGTCATGCTGGCAAGGCTCCCAGCGCTGGACTGAGTAGGTGAGGGGAAGCCCGCCTTAGTGTTTCAGAGCCCCCCACCACCCAGTGCGATTCAACACTGTTTAGGCACTAATGTGCCTAGCGTCAGGGACCCTGTCCCTTTAAGGACAGGGATCCCATCTCCAAGAACTTCCAGCCAATCAGACAGCCAGCAGCTCCATAGTATCAGCAGCGCCACTGGGAGCAGTGACTACTGCCAGTACTACAGGAGACCTGGGATTAGGCCCCTGAACCAAAGGTAAGTGAGGCAGGATCGCCAGGGCCAGTCTGACAGGACCCAGCTATTGGGGAGGGGGGAGGGGTCAATGAGGGTGGGGGGTGGGTGTTACTAGAAGGGAGGGGTCTTTGCCACCGGGGTCCTCCAGGGACCACAGACTGCCCATGGAGGAGGCCCCCTCACCAAGCCCGCAGGGAGGTCACCTCGTTTTACTGGCCAACCTCCTTGCGTGTCAGAGGCACCCCCCGCAGCTGCTTTAATTCCAGCAGCGGTGGGAAGAGGCTTGTAAGTGGCTATTGATTGGCCACAAGGGCCTCAGGGCAGGAAGGCCATCTTTGTCCTTTCCCGCCCTTGAATTTATCGCAGTGCGATGGTAAAATGACAGCCCCTCCGCCCTCACCTTCCCTGACAATTCTATGGGCCCCCCCACCTCCGACTCTATTTCTGGAGGGCCCATTAGATTCAGCCTGTAGGGTTCATTTGCATTGCAGAAAGACTTACATTTATAAAGGCCCTGCCTCGCAAAAGCATTTTACAACTAAAGAAGTACTTTTGAAGTGTAGCCACTGTTGTAATGAAGGAAATGTGACAGCCAATTTGCACATAGCAAGATTCCGGCAATAGCAATGTGATAATGACAGATTATCTGTTTTCATGAAGTTGGTTGAGAAATAAATATTGGCCAAGACACTGGGGAGAACACCTCTGCGCTTCTTCAAAATAGTGCCATGGGATTTTTTTTACATCCACCTGAGAGGGCAGATGGGCCCTTGGTTGAATGTGTCATCTGAAGGACGGAGGGTGAACCTTTACCAGCACATGTGTGTACAGTTTTAGACACAGTTTTCTGGAAATGTCAAAGCAGCGGTAACTCAGGAGATTGTGTTTCACCAGCCAGGCAGTATCAAAACTGTATCGGCTTTGACAGAAAGTCCAGGCTATGTGTTTTTGAAAAGGGCGTCCAAATAGAATTGTTAACAATAAGGACCCAAAGTTAAGTGTATGGTAGAAATTTCACAAAGAAATTCAGAGCTAATGAATGAGTCAATACGTGAAAAGCATGAAGAATGACGTGCAGCCCACAGACTCCCTCAACACAGACACCCTTTAGCTGTCTTTTTTATGTTATTGTAATTAGAATGAATGCATGGAATAGGAAAATAAAACTGAGCATATTTCTTGAATTGTATCAAAGAAGCATTAGGATCCTCTGTTTTTCTCCAACTCTGTATTTATGCCAATTAATTATACATTTCAATCACAAGGTATAAAGGAAGTGCTTGAAAGACTCTATCCAGTTCCTTTTACAACTAGACCACAGGTAGTGTTGTGAAATGATCAAGTTTATAGGTTAAACTGAATTTCAATGCTCCTCACAACATTTTGCTTTTTTTTTGAGTGCTTATCTTGGTGCGTTCTGAGTTGTTTTCTGCCTTTAGATTTATGTCAGATTTTTTTCCCCCCTTTTTTGTGTTGACCATTTTTTGTGTGTCTTCATAATTAGTTTTTCCGTAAATTAAATACTTCAATGAAAATCAGGATTCCATTTTTGAAAAAAACTTTATGAAATGTTGCCCTCATTTCGTACCACAATTCACAGTGGAGCAACCAATGAAGGAAGAAAAGTATGTACATTGTTGCCAATACAAAAATAAACACTCATTAGTAACACAAGGCTAGAATTTTGTAAAGGGATCTGTCCCTCAGAATGTAATGAAAGTACGTTAGTTTTCTTAACTTGTCGGACAGCTGTTTGTGGAGGACAGGCAAATAATTTTTGAACAACTGTGATAAATTAAAAGATGATTTGGAGCCTGACCAACACCAACTTGGTCTATGTCTGCTGACTCTTTCCACCTCATCAAAGCTCCCCACTAGGAGACACATTTCACCATGTCTTTGCTGAAACCGTAGCAGAAACTGTGTGTCTCCCACTGTGGTCTCTCCTCATACTCTTCAGATAGCTTTTCCTTATTCAAGCACCACCTCCATCTTTTATTTAACTCTTTGTCGATTACCACTCTCTAAAGTGCCAAGATAACGTCCTTGCTAAGATCTTCTCCCTTCTCTCTTTCCTCACACTGTGAACCAAGTGATTGATCAGTGACTTCAACCTCCATCTAATTCCCCTTCCTTTTTCTTTTCTGGCTTCTCTGCCCTCCTGTGCTCCCTTAAACTCAACTTCTCCATCCATACCTATAGCCTCCTCCTCAACCTTGCCATCTCATGTGCCCTCACCACCTGAAATTAATTCCTATCATGATCATCTTTAACTCATCTCCCAATCTAGATTAGGCCCACTGCCCTTACTTTATCCTTCACCCCTGGAACATAACCTGCAACCCAGATCCCTCATTAAGTCACTCCCCAACCCCCGGCTCTCTATCCTCTGGACTTCCATTTGCCATGATACTACTGCCACTGCTAACCTGTTAAACAGCTCCTTTCTGTTCTGGCTTCCTGTGCATCTCCTTTCCTCCCTCCCTCCAGCCCTCCACTCCACATTTAGCGACAGAGTCTTCAGCTGCCTCAGCCCTATCCTTTATAATTCCCTTTCCAAGTTACTCTACCTATTTATCGACCTCTAAAAGGCTTCTCAATGATCAAAGGCCCTCTTTGATCAAGAATTTGGTCATTTTTTATACTCTTCCTGCAAAGCTTGTCACTGAATCTTTTTCTCCTCTGTGATGTCTCAGGATTTTCTTTTCTACTTTAAAATGCCTCTACAGCAGCAAGTTGTTGATGTAGTATAGAGACAGAATTACAGTACAATCCTAAGAGATGTACAAAATTATTGCTTCCTGTTGCATCTTGTGCAATGTGGCAATACTGTGGTATTTATTAAGACCAACAGATGAATAATGAAGCCTGATGTTCAAGGAAATATTTAAGAACACGTTTACCCACACCAAGTGGTTTCAGATTCGAGGATTCAAATTTTAATTGCTAATTGAAGGAGATGTGGAGCAAAGCCTCCTCTAAACTGCCTCAGAAACGTCATAAATGACAATCTCTGAACAGCATCTCTCCTTTACTTGCTATAACTGAGTGAATGGCTGGCATCCTATTCTACAAACTCCATTTCGAATGGAATAACGCTAATCCTCCAGTTACATTTAGCTCATTACATCCTTAACTGATAATCATGGACCCTTGTTTTTCAGTTGCAACACTGCAAAAAAACTCCTCTGTTGTTTGTTAAAAAGCTAGATAACAACACCCTCCCCCTCCCCAATAATAAATTAAATGTTCAGCAAGAACAGCTTCTCTTCACAATTTCCCATTTATAACATTAGAACTGAAGTAAGAACATAGTTCTCCTTGGTGAAGTTGGATTGAGTCCCTATTACTATAACAGCAGTAACCTGTATTTATATTGTGCCTTTAACATAGTAAAATATCCCAAGGCACTTGAGCATTAGCAAACAAAATTTGACACCCAGCCACATATGGAGATAAGTCAGATGATCAAAGGTTTGGTCGAAGAGATAGGTTTTAAGGTGTGTCTTAAAGGAGAAAAAAGAGGAAGAGAGCCGGGGAGGTTTGGGGAGGGAAGTCCAGAGCTTAGGGCCTGGGCAGCTGAAGACATGGCCACCAATGGTGGAGCAACTAAAATCAAGGATACTCAAGAGGCCACAGTTAGAGGAGCGCAGGTATTTCAGAGGGTTATGGGGCTGAAGAAGATTACAGGGTTGGGGTGGGGGCAAGGCCATGGAAGTATTCAAAAAGAATGAGAATCTTAAAATTTGAGGTTACGCTTAATCAGGAGCAATGCAAGGCGGTGAGCACAGAAGTGATGGATAAATGGGACTTGGTATGAGTTAACAACACAGACAGCAAAGTTTTGGATGATCTCGAGTCTACGCAGGGTAGAACACGGGAGGCCAATCAGCCATGCACTGGAATAGTCAATTGTAGAGGTCATAACAGCATAGGTGAGGGTTCCAGCAGCAGATGAATTGAGGCAGCTGGAGTTGGGCAATGTTATGGAGGTGGAAGCAAGCAGTCTTAATGATGGAGTGGATATGTGTCATTAAGATGTTAGATTTAAGCAGGCCACCTGTCATGTGAGAAAGTGCCTGGGAATTTTTTATCTTGTCTGTGGAGGAACATGAGCCAGATTTGTGAATCATTTTCATCATGGTTACCTCATGCATTTCAAAGTCCCATATGTTACTGTGCTGTGTGTTTCCATAAAGCAACAAAAGATTTGTTCAATGTGTTTTTAATAAAGACTAGCTCCTTTAGAGATGTTAAAAAAGTCACAAGTGTTTAAAGAATGCATTCCCTTTAGAAATGTGAAAAGCCAATATCACTCTGCCCATAGTAACTTTCTCTCATTGGCAGGTAAAATATTTGCAGATACATAATCATGTTCATAATATTTTGTTTGCTATATAATAATCTTTACATGTCCTATGCATTAAGCTGATGTCTGTCTTGACTATACAAAGTGATTGCCTGAGCACCTGAGCATGATAGCATTTATGTTGCTTTTCTAATTTTCTAATGTCATTTTCTAATCCTGATTTTTCTGATAAGGTTTTATTTAAGTGGTCCAACAATTAGCTGCAGCTTGACAAAACTGTAATAAAGAGAGATGTTTCATGACGTTAACACTGGTGTTGGCTGAGAGCAGAAAAAGATTTGGAGAAAAGGCATTGGAACCAGCTTGGCCCAATGAGTAGTCGGATTGCCTCTAGGGCAAAAGATTATAATTCAAGTCTCACTTCAAAGGTCTGAGTATATAAACTAGTCTGAGAATTCAGTGTTGTTCTGTGGCATTGCTGCATTGTGGAGGGAGCCAACCTTCAAAGGAGATGCTAAACCAAGGCCTTAGCAGTTTGCTCAGGCAGATGTTAAAAATCTGTCAGAGAGTCACCACAATTTAACACATTACAACAACCCTAGTTCAATAGCAGATACTTCAGTCTACATTTAAGTTTTTACACACAAGGAGCTGACATTCTGATTTGCTGCCTGCCAAGCTAATCATCCTATTAACTGATCTCACCCAATGGTTGCTTTCTGGCCTTAAAGTAGCACCACAGCACCTTAACAGCCGAATAATACATATTGCATTACATGGTCCTAATACTGTTATATCCAAGGCAGGAGTAATGCACTGTTAATTCAGTCCCACTACTCCACAGGTCATAGCATATCGAATAAAGTTTCCCACCTACCGAAGAATAGCCAAATTAAACACTATATTTTTCCCCCAGAATAAAGCATACCAAACCAGGTTTCTTTAAACAACAACAACTATTTATTAGAAAAGAAATAATAGGTCTTAACTACTAACGAGATAAATCTATGTATGGAAAAAAAACCTTATTTCCTGAACCCTCATTCACACACACATACATTCAAAAAGAAAATCGGTTAACCGGGGAAAAAGGATGTTTGGTTTACAGCTGTTTCTTAGGAAAAGAAGGAATAATAAAAATAATTGCGTTTATCACGTCTGGGGTCGGATGTTTTCAGTGCAGTGAGGTGTCCCAGAGTAAAATAGGCAGATGCCACCCGAAGTTTCTCCAGGCGAGGTTGATGAACAGTCTGTGATGGGTAGGCATTCATGGCAATTTAACTGCAGCAGGCATCACATAGGTCTTCCATCAGGGGTGTAGAAACAGGTCTGCTTGGGTTTTGAAGCAGCAGTCTAGCAATAGAAGAATTCTTCAGATTTCAGGATATTTTGGGTCTCAGGAGGCAGCAGGAATCTCACTGGATGCAGAAATTCTTTAGCGATCGGAGGCAACAAGAATCTGCCACCTTTCAAATGCAGGATTCCTTTTTAAGAGATGCAAATCTCCTTTACAGAGAGTGGTAACACTTTTCTGGGTCTTTCTCTCTTGCTCCAGGCAAGTCAAAGCAAAAATTTCAAATGCCTGCCCTTTGTCCAATTCACAGGTTTTTTTAAAGGGGCCAGAGTGAAAAAAGAACCTTCCTGAACATGGTCACATATCCAGACACAATTTCTCCCTCTATCACTCAAAAGCTGCTCTGAAGAAAGGTCAAACCATTGTGGTTTCCTTGAAATTGCTGGCTTTCCTGTCCTTGTACAAGTTCAACTTCCTTTCAAAGCACCCATAAAGTTCAACTCTTGTCATGAACATCCTTTCAAAACATTGCAGGAATTCCAATTATTTGCTCCGTGTCTTTCACGGAGCAAAATCCTTTTCTCAGCTTTTTAAAACACACAAAATTCTAAGTTCTGAGTACAAAAATAAAACCTTTGTAACAATACAATAGCACAGCATCTATTTGCTCTGAGAAATGCCATCACATATCCAGTACAATATTATAAAAAATGGCATAACTGTACACATTTCCTGTCTTTCTGTGTCATACTTCCTGTGTTCCAATTCAAGAACTATGCTTTCATATCGCACATTTTGACTGGTTTAGAAATTGCAAAAAATCAGAACTGGGATGATAGCGAACGTTAAGGACCAAAACAAATCAAAGCAACTAGAAATTTATTAATGTGTGAGTAATACACCCATATGAAAGCAGCAAACTGAGAATGGGCAGTGAAGAAATTTATATACAAAACAAAGCAGAAGTTATTATGGGCGGCACAGTGGCGCAGTGGTTAGCACCACAGCCTTACAGCTCCAGTGACCCAGGTTCAATTCTGGGTACTGCCTGTGTGGAGTTTGCAAGTTCCCCCTGTGTCTGCGTGGGTTTCCTCCGGGTGCTCCGGTTTCCTCCCACATGCCAAAGACTTGTAGGTTGATAGGTAAATTGGCCATTATAAATTGCCCCTAGTATAGGTAGGTGGTAGGGAAATATAGGGACAGGTGGGGATGTGGTAGGAATATGGAATTAGTGTAGGATTAGTATAAATGGGTGGTTGATGGTCGGCACAGACTCGGTGGGCCGAAGGGCCTGTTTCAGTGCTGTATCTCTAAAAAAAAAATATTAAGTCCATTCCAAAAATGTTCTAAACTTGATTTGAGCTGCAGTTTTGGAATTTTTCCAGCTGAAAATGCTACAGGCAAAAGTAACATGTAATTAATCTATAAAGTGGTCCTGAATAAAATGCTTCTTCTTACTCATAAAACTGCTTGTACAATGCTGTTAATTCCGGAGATATGTTTTCCTGTTGCTGTGTGATGAGCCTCAAATTGTTTAAAAACTAAAAAAGCTGGAAACACTGAGCAGCAGCTATGGAAAAAAAAGTGTTAATGTTTCAGGTCGCTGATCTTTTGTCAGAACGCAATTCTCATCTTTGTCCATCTGAAATTCCATTTTGATGGAAGATAACATACCTGAGACGTTGGGCAGGATTTTCCCTGCAGGGTGGGAAACGGAAGTCGGGACCGTTTCCAGATCCCGAACCTGCCCCCGGAGGGAAACAAACATCGGCCCCAAGTTTCATGGAGGTGCCCCCTTAGGTGGCACAGTTACAGGTTTGGTGGCCAATTAGTGGCCACGGGGTTGGGAACAGAGGCGGGACAGCTCACGTGCAGGCCTGATTTAAATACAGCATGACAAGCATTACTGTGGCTGCTGTTTGAGTGCTTTAACTTCAGCTTAGAAGACATTAGATTGAGAGTAACGTGCTCAGGAGAGCCAGAGGCCTGGAACCCGGGGCAGGGCAGCCCCTCGATTCTCTGATGTGGACCTGGAGGTCCTGCAGGCAGCCGTAAGGGAGAGGAGGGAAGTCCATTTCCCATAGGGTAGCGGGTGGAGGCTACACACCCAGAGTAAGCATGCCTGGATGGAGATAGCTGACGCAGTTAGCAAGAGGAGTGTGGTGTGCAGAAATTGGATCCAGTGTTGCAAGAGGTTCAATGACCTGATAAGGCAATGTCAGTGCAACCTCCAACCCTCAGGACAGGCCTCTGGGTATTCCCCCTCCAGCAGACAGACTAGCTGAGGAGCCTCAGGGCGCATGCTGTTCCCGAGCATGGGAGGAGTGTGTGCCCGGGGCACTGACTAACCCCTCAGAGCCATAGTGCTGCTGAGGACCTGCCAGCGCTGATACATGCAACTTCTAATGAATAGGAGCAGCTGGCATTAGCCATAGAGGTCAGCAGTGCCTTATCTTGCTATCTTTTGCCCTGGGCAACAGGCTCATAATGCCCAGGAGAGGGACCAGACAGGAGGTGGGGTTCCCTACCTTCACTTGGTCACTGCCATTGAGGAGGGAACCATGGACAACACCAGGATCACGGACCGTGAGGAAGTCAGGCATGGCGAAATGGGCATGGTAGAGATGGCCAAAGGGGAGCATTGCACTCCACCCCATCAGAAAGTATTTCGAACAATGAGTTGCTTCTACTCTCCAAGGGTAGCTCTCATGATTTCCTCTTGTGTATCCCACAGGTACAGATGCAGAGACAATGAGACCATCTCCCTCACCATCCAAGCGCAGCAACAGCAGAGCTCAGACTAGGCACCATTACACCTTACAAGTACACCTTTCACCAATGCAGATACAGTCACCTTGGTGGGTCCTCACACATGGTTAGATAGGGTGGCATTGGGTGAGGAACACGAAACTACTGTGCAGGAGGAGGTACCAGATGCAGAGGCTGCTATGGGCAGTCCCTCTCGGAGGAGGGAGGAAAGACACAGCCCTGCTCAGCTGGGCACAGATGCAGGGCCTCAGGAGTCACTGGAAAGGAGGCTCTGCTTACACCAGCAGCAGAGGATGTGCTCCCACATGTTTGGGTTCCCTGAGGCAGTGTATGGTCGTGGGCAGAGAATGGAGGAGTCCATCCAGCTCATGTATTCCACAATGGCTCAGGGCTTTGAGCTCATGAGCTCCTCCATTGAGAGAGCGGCCATCCTAATGGACAGCCATATAAAGCAACAATAGGCGGGCATGCAGGAACTGCACACTGACGGACACAGGATGCATGCTACACTATCTAGCATATGCAGCGCTGATGACGCAGAGATATCTGGAGGTATTCCAGTGGTGCTTCAGCTCCCCTCCAGCCATCCGGAACATCAGCCAAGGGCTGAGGATGCCACCCCTCACAGGATGCAATCATCATCGATGGCTTCCTTGGCCCCTCTCATTGAAGCATCTGTGAAGCAGGGTGCAGTGACAGAGGCTGCCCCCACAATGATTCAGGTGCAGTGGCCTCGAGAGATCTGTTCCCACGGGCACCTCCACAGCAAGGATGACTGCCATGTGCATTTCAACCGCAGGCAGAGAGACAAGCGAGCAGGCTGCCTCCACCTCCTCCAATGCCATAAGGGGAGCATAGAAGTGGCCAAGCGCTGAGGCCACCATGTTGGGCAGAGCACTGAGTGGATCTTCTATGCCATTCCTTCTGGGTCAGAGGGGCTCAGTCAAAATGTGCTGAATCAGATGATTCCTTATGTTAATGGCATTCTGACGAGACCCTCAAGCTCTGCACCGGGCCTGGCCACCTCCCAGTGCAGATGGAACACCTCGGTGTTCTGCATCATCCCCCTCCACCTCCTCTTGCTCCTCCTCTTCCATGCCCTGCTCCTACTCTTCCTCCGAAGAGCTGCGTCCTTCCAGGACCTCAGTCTCTTCAAGGTCCACACCTCTCTGGAAGGCCATGTTATGGAGTGTGAAGCAGACCAACATAATGAGTGAGACCTTGCAGGAGTATATTGCAGGGTGTCAGCCAACCGGTCCAGGCACCAGATCCACATCTTCAGAATGCTGATGGCTTGTTCAATAGATGTGCCAGTGAGCAGATGGCTTTGGCTATATTGCCTCTGTGCCTCTGTTCCAGGCTCTCGGGGATATCCCTTGTCCCCTAGGATCCAGCCACAGAGTTTAGGGGTTGGAATGAAAAGCTGCGGCAGCCTGGACTGCAGAGGAAGGAGGAGTCAGGACAGCTGCCAGGAAAGCGAGTGCATACATCATAGGATCATAGGAAACAGGAGCAGGAGTAGGCCATTCGGCCTGACAAGCCTGCTACACCATTCAAACAGATCATGGCTGGTCATCTACCTCTACACCATTTTTCCCCACTATCCCCATATTCCTTGATGACATTAATATCCAGAAATCTATCAATTTCTGTCTTGAACATGCTCAATGATTGAACTTCCACAGCCCTCTGGGATAGAGGATTCCACAAATTCACCAACCTCTGAGTAAAGAAATTCCTCCTAATCTCAGTCTTAAATGTCCTGCCCCTTATTCTGAGACTGCTGTCAGAGGAAATCTCCTTGCTACATCCACCTTGTCACGCCCTGTAGAATTATGTAGGTTTCAACGAGATCATCTCTCATTCTTTGAAACTCTAGAGAATACAGGCCCAGTTTCTGCAATAAAAACTCAAAAAGTGCTACAAATACTCAGCAGGTCTGGCAGCATCTGTGGGAAGAGAAACAGAGTTAACGTTACAGGTCAGTGACCTTGCATCAGTTTCTGCAATCTCTCCTCATAAGACAATCCCGCCATCCCCAGGATTGGTCTGTTGAACCTCCGTTGTACTCCCTCTATGGAAAGTATATCCTTCCTTAGGTATGGAGACCAAAACTGTACACAATACTCCAGGTGTGGTCTCACCAAGGCTTTATACAACTGCAGCAAGACATCTTTATTCCTGTACTCAAATCCCCTTGCAATGAAGGCCAACATGCCATTTGTCTTCTTAATTGTTTGCTGCACCTACATACTAGCTTTTCGTGACTCATGAACAAGGACACCCAGGTCCCTTTGGACATCAACACTTCCAAACTTCTCACCATTTAAGAAATACTCTGTTTTTCTGTTTTTCCACCAACGTGGATCACTTCACACTTATTCATATTATATTCCATCTGCCATGTTCTTGCCTGTCCGAATCCCCTTGAAACTTCCTTGCATCCTCCTCACAACTTACATTCCCACATGCAGGAAACTCTTGTTGTGGTCACAGACGAGTTGTCCATCGAAGGAGTGGAAGCCCTTCCTGTTGATGAATCTCACTGGACAGTTGCTGGGTACCTTGATGGCCACATGGGTGCAATTGATGATGCCCTGCACGATTGAAGTGAAACCCAGTGCCCTCTGTGCCTGCGAGGCCAAGTCTATCTGTAATTGAATGTACAGTCTAGCTCTGGCAAATAGGACATCAGTGACCTGTTAGATGCAGCGGTGTGCAGCTGTTTACGAGATGCCACCAAGATCTACAGCTGATCCTTGGAAGCAGCCAGAAGCAAAGAAGTTCAAGGCCACAGTGACTTTGATGGCTACTGGCAGGGCAGGGCGAGTAGTGTGGCGAGGTATGAGGCTTCGGTGATGAGGGCACCGATCTCTGTGACCATCTGCCTGGAGAGTTGCATCTCCTGCGACTCTGGTTCTTGGTCACTTCAAGGTAGCTCCTTCTTTGCCGGTAGATTCTATGCTGAGGGTATGGCCTTGTTGTCCTTCCTGCTCCTCATCACTCTTCTCTGCCCTCCTGATGCCCGGGGCTTTTGTCCTTCCTGCGGAGGCTGTTGCTGCTCATTGCCACTGTGCCCTATATCTGAGAATTGTGCCCCCCATTGCCAGCTGCTGCCTTCTTCGTGCTCAGGTGGTTCCCAATTGTGTGTTGGTAGCTTTGCTGCCTCCTCTCATGTCCCTGTGATGCCAGGAGGTGACGAGCCCCTGCTTATTGCTCACTCTCCCTGCCACCTGCACTGACCAGATGGCACCCGATTCCCAATGGCTGAATCCCCCTTTGCACTGTTCATCCTTTCATTGGGCCCAGCTAATTCCTTTGGGGTGACCACAACTGGCTTCCCACTGTCTGTCCACCTCCAATCAGCTGGTTCGCCCCAGAGAGCCCGTGCAGCCCGTGTGACCCCGTCAAAATCAGAACATGCCTCTTAACAAGCACACAATGAACTCTTTAACAATGTTAATTGTTTTTCTTAGCAGATCGGGCAGGATCTCAAGGTCACCACCCCCTCGATGAAACTTGCCAGTGCTGGCGTTTTGTCCTCTGCCTGCCTCCATTCGTACCCCTGACTGGACCTGAAAATTCAGCTGGTTAACTCTGTTCTGTTTCTCTCGCCACAGAGGTTTCCTAACTGCTAGGCGTTTCCAGCATCATCTGTTTTTATTTTAGATTTCCAGAATCAGCAGTATTTTTCTTTGGTCTCAATTATTAGAATTTGACTGGAGCTTGAATTACTGGATTTGAGTTTGACTATCTCTGTGTGGAAGTGAGCAGAAAGACATGGCACTATGCTTAATGGGAAATATAGCCAAGTTAGGAATAGTAGCTTTGCTGAGCTTTGATTTTAAGTGGCAGAAACCACAATGAAATAGTTAAAAGTAAAGGCAGAGCGTGTGAGACTGTAAAGACTAGCCGACACTGGTAATTGCAAGGACATCTGTTCTTTATGGCCTGATTGTGTGACTCCCTGTGGTTTGGAACAAATGGACTCCTGTGAATCAAATGATGTCCATCCCTGTGTGAGTGATGAGGAGTGCTAGGCCCCTGTTATCTTCGTGAGCTGCCACTACTTGATGTAGCTGCAGACTGCACGAAACACTCAGGGATGTAAACCTAATAGAGATAGCAGGATGCTCCGCAATTACTTGTCACAAGGTAGAGACAGAACTCATGATCCATGTAGGGAGTGAGACCAGCATGGTTATTGATGATTCCTATGCTCTTGCTAATTAGCTTGCTTGTCCGCTTTGTTTTATCTTGCTGGTACAAAACAATATTTTATTAGTAACAAGTATGTATTGAGAATGGAGTGTATTGTAACCTCAGCAACAGATGTACTGCATGTCACCACGTGGGTGAAGTCGAATTGTACCGCACTGATTGGTTAAACAAGGGGGTGTAGCATGAATCTTAATGTATAAACAGTAGTACCTGTATCACAAACTTCACTTACTCTAGTGGACCAGACAGACTCTGGGTGGAGTCAGTGTCGTTGCATTAGAGTAAGTCAGCCGGCTAAATGCGCAAATAAAGTAATTGATTTTACCTACACATCCGACTCGGTATATTTACTGAACCAGACTGAAGGCAAAAAGAACTCAGATTTACATTTTGGTGTCAGAAGTGGGATCTCAACAGACGACCGCCGATCATCAGCGAAATCAGAATCAGACTAGTAGAGGACGGAGAGAGAGGAAATGGGCCCCCGACGTGAGTAGTTGATGTGTGACCATGCCGGTTTTCCTCTGTCCCGTAGTCCGATAAAAGTTTGATCACTCGCTGATGGTCAGGTAAGATTGTCTGGACGAGATCAACGATCAGTCTGGCGGATTAGAAAGACAAGGGTCAGTCGATGTAGGTATGACTGAGGTCGTTTTAGAATGACTGAGTTTAAGATTCAAGTTTTTTTTGGGGGCGGTGACCCTGTGATTTAAGTTTATTTTTTTGGGGCGGCGACCCTGAGGTAAGAGTTATTTTTTGGGGAACTGAGGTTTTATTTTTAAGGTTCAAATAAGATAAATTGTGAGTAACTGTTTAGATAATACAAGTGATCCATCCTGTCCATTACAAGTACTGTGTGATAAATATCCGGATAAAGGGAAAGACTTCAGACAATTATCGGCAGCCTTAAGTAAGAAATTAGGAGGCCAATGGCCCTTAAGGGGGACAAAAGACTTGTAAGTAATTTTAAAAAAAAACCCCAAGAAAAAAATCTGGAAACAAAATAAAGGCAATAGGGCCAAAGAATTAATTGGATTATGGAGGCAATATTGTCAGGAGAAATAAAAAAATAGAATCTTCCTATCAAGTTGGCAAGAAAACGCCCTTAAATTAGGAATACCGATTAGTGAAGGTAGAGACCAAAAGACTCTAAAAATTCTGTTGATCCCAACATTGACTGCGCCTGTTCGTCTCCTTGTGCGTGGTTCGTCCTTTGTTTGTGTGACTGTGTCCATTCGTTTTCTTGTGTCTTGTTTGTTTTCTTTCGTTTTAATGTTGCTTGATTCATAGAAAAGAACTAGGGTTTGAGAAAGTAGAAAGAAGAATGGGCTCGACGTCTTGTAAGGAAGAAGGGTTGCCCCCGGGGACAAGTAAATCATGTCCTCTGGAGAAAGGCGACCCACGTCCGTTTGCCCACTCGAGAAAGACGCAGAAGCACCACGGAAAAATATGTGTTTTTAAAGATAGGTATGTTTTAGAGTAAAAGCAAGTTACTGTGTCTTTGATTTGAATGTGAGAATGTTGGAAGCTTCTGCGAATGAATTGAATGTCTGGGATGTACAACTTGTGTTCTGTAAAACTGACTGTCGTTAACTCTTTGTTGTCTGGCCTTAATGATGAGAGAATGAGTCTGTTACTTTTTCTATTTTTACAAGTGTATATTTTGTGGGAACCTTGAGTCATGTTTTGGTTGTGAATTAGTTGAACCTGTGTGTGTTCCTTGACATCGGGACAGGGAATTTTGAAAGAGATTTGGTATTTTGAATTCGTAACCCATTACAGAAATCAATTTTCGAAGTTGTTTGGAATTGAATGAGTGTGAAAAGTGGTTGTTGAGTGTGTTCATTTCGATTTAGTGTTGTTCACCCAGGAATGGGGTATAAAATTGAATTATATTTTAAGTTAAAATTTTATTTTTTTTTAAATTGGTTTTGCAACTGTGAAAAGGCAATGAACAATTTTCTAAGAGATAAGCTTCAGCCTTGAAGGTCTGAAGATGTTTGGCAGAAATCCAATTTGAAGTTTACAACTCCTGCTTTAATTGGAGTCCCAGTTTAAAATCTGTTCTAGTTTTTTTTTGGAGTTTAAATTAAAGACATGTTTTACTGACTGTTTCTAAGCAGCAAATGTTAAAAGATTGGATATTGGTTTAAGGGAGAGAAGGATAAACAAAGGAGATATAGGAAAGATTCTGTCTGCTTAAAGTTTGTTTAAGAAGCTGGTGTTAAATATTTTGTGTTAAGAATGTTAAATAACTTTTTCTTTAGTTTTTGGTTTTATTACAGTCATTTGAAAAGGCGCCTGAAGAAAGAACAAGAAAAATGACGTAATTTACCTATCTTTTAAAATAAGCACGTGCTATTCTGTTGTGTGTGTAGTTAATAAGTAGTATAAGTTAATAAGTCTGAATTGAATTAATACTATTAAGGTTAATTGACCTGTTAAATTGAAGAACTGGAAATTTCATTTGTTGCCACAATGAACTTTCAAGTTTATTATGTCATGTTTTGGAGGAGTCTTCAGTTCCGGACAGAGGACTCACTCATATAACATTGGCAGTTTTGATTTTTAAATATTGATTGCAGTGAATTGGAAGTTGGAGTCATCTTTGTTAAAAAAAAAAAAATCCTTGGATTAGAAACCTCTTATAAAAGATGCAAAAAAATAAGTTTGGAAACAATTGGAGTTTAATCTAAAATGCTGTCTTTCCTGATGGAGATGGTTTCCTTTGAAGTTGATAATGTTACTGAAGATTTTGTTGTTTGAAAATCCTAAGGATAAAAAAAAAACATTTAAAAAGGAGTTTAGTTCTTTTCCATTAAAACAAAAGGGTTACGTAAAGCGACGCAGCGGAGAATGCTTTGCTCCGCCCCCTTGGAGACAAGCAAGAAATTAACCCTGCTGCAACCATCCTTATCAATGAGACAAAGTGCTTGAGAAGGAGAGATAGTTGCAAGCACTTCTGTCTTTAACGTACAAAAAGTACAACCAAGTCTGGGTATAAGAAATTGGAATCAATAAACAAAATTTAATTGATATGAGTGGTTATTTAAAGCATTCAAAGGGAAATTTACTGTTATTTGAATTTGGAATAATCTGAGATGTCAAAAATCCAGGTTAATTTGGCAAGCTATTTAAGTAATTAAAATGTCATCTAAGGTAAAAAAAAACATAAACAATATACACTAATGTTTGGAATCAAATGGAAATGTTTGATTTCTGTTTTAAGGAATTATGAATATTAACTGTAAAGGTTCTCCAGGGCTCAAAATGAGATAGAATTATAATTAATGGGAATTGGCAATCAGATCTGGCTGATGCACGCGCTAATAAAGGAATTCTGGGGATAAACAAATAGTGAAATAAACAGCTAATTTCCAAGAAGCCTCGAATTTTCCAGTGAAAGTCAGGAAAGTGTAGATAAGATTAGCAATTGATAGTTTTCTCTTGGAGATATGAGTTTTTAAAGAGAGCTACATTTGAAAGTCTGGCCATAACCTGAGACATCAGGACCCTGCAGGGGGAGGTAAGCAAAGATCTCAGATAGACACCACCAGCCACCACCCCCCCCCTTTTCCTCACCGCTGATATTTGATCTTTTGATAACATCACCTGAGAGTTCAGAATATGTGGCATGACAGTGGGATACCGGTGCAAGTGTGCAGATGTGATTTGTTATTTGGAAAGCAACGGAAGCATTTGTGGCATTTTCAACTTCAAAGGCGAGCAACCCTAAGGATACCAAAAGGATTGAAAAAAAATAGATTAAAATGGAGTGTGTGTTTTTTTTTCGATCAGAGAAGAAAAAGGTTTTGTAAAGTGACGCAGCTGAGACGATTTTGCTCCGCCCCTTGGAAAAAAAACCCCGCTGCAGCTGCTGTTTTTCCATTTAATCCACCACACAATTTTGCATTGCTGAGAGTAAAATTTATATATATTGGACATTGTTAAATTTTAAATTTCTAAATTGACAGATAGAATTGGACAAATTAACCCATTGGGCTCAGGGGCAGAGCCACAATGGATTCTTTGTGGGTTGTTTTTAAGCAGGTGACGACAGGCCATGTGAGAATTGATCCAACAGCAAGAGATCCAGCAGCTTTGAGAATTTAAGACCTTAATTGCAGACATCAAATATCACAGCGTCTTTATCAATGAGACAATTTTCAGCATCTGCAGTATTTTGCTTTTATTTTAGTGGACAATTTAATCTACCAGGTGTGTCAGATTTTGACAGCAAAGGCCCTCAAGGGACCTTTTGTGTCAAAATCATTGGGGGGGTGTACAAGGGAAGGAGCCAACAATCAAACCAGCATTCAAAATTTATCAAACGGACAACAAGCTCCAATCACCACGATTACCCCCACATTTTAATTACTAACGAGTAAGGTTACGACCCAACAGCCACAAGTGACTGGTCTCCCTTGCCCAGCCTTGACTACAGAAAATGGACTTGCGATAATAAAAACTAATAAAATTGTATATGATAACATAAAACTTGAGTTGGTACCGGTAATATTGAATATCTCAGATATCCAGCTACCTGGTTGGTGCCCTAAGACCCGAGAGTTGTACAAGGTATTACTGTAACAATTGCTGAGACAGGAATTTGGTAATGAGGGAATAATAAAGGGAAAGAGACATAAACATAGTTTAGTGAATGACGCAGCCACAGTCCTTAATAAGGGAACTTCAATTGTCAATACTTTAGTTTAGAGATACAGCACTGAAACAGGCCCTTCGGCCCACCGAGTCTGTGCCGACCATCAACCACCCGTTTACACTAATCCTACACTAATCCCATATTCCTATCACATCCCCACCTATCCCTATATATTTCCCTACCACCTACCTATACTAGGGGCAATTCATAATGGCCAATTTACCTATCAACCTGCAAGTCTTTGGCATGTGGGAGGAAACCGGAGCACCCGGAGGAAACCCACGCAGACACAGGGAGAACTTGCAAACTCCACACAGGCAGTACCCGGAATTGAACCCGGGTCGCTGGAGCTGCGAGGCTGCGGTGCTCACCACTGCGCCACTGTGCCGCCCCATATAGATTTGGAAAATGTGGATCAGAATGTTAGAACACTTAGTCAGCTAGTAAAGGATATTTTGAAAAAGGAACAAAAGGGACAGAGTGGTGTAGCTAAAGTAGGAAAGACTTGATGAATACGGTGACAGGAAGGGCAATGAGGTTGCCAGGGGATGTCATAGCAGGAAATAGGACCCGCAAGAGAAAGGGTTAAAGATTTGTGAAGGAGCTGTGCAGACAACTGCACAAGGTGAGGCAGGAGGTTCTATAGAAACATGATAGAGGAACAGACAAAGGTGCCTGTTGTGGGAGACAAAGTAATGGTAAAGGGAAGGGCCGATAGAAATACATGGTCCCAACTGAAAAAAATATAATCAAGGGAATAATGGTAGTATTGATAGGCATTTGGATTATTATTAGATGGGTTACTAACTGGGCAAGGATTGTGGGGAACGAAACCCGAGCACAACGGGACCATATAGATAATTTCAAAAGAGTAGAGATGATAAGAATATAAATTAACTCCTGGATTCCCCAGGACATGTTCGGTCCCCACAGGTAGACATGTATCCCTCATCGGGGGATACTCACAACATGGACAAGTACTAACACCTGGTGACCACCAGGGCAGTGTGTTTAAATTACAGATATGGGCGAATGGGAAAGAACCGGACTGCAGTGGTTGTGGGGCCTGAAGAACAAAGACCCGGTAATGGATGCACAACGGATTAATGAAAGGAGTATTAATATGGACTATATGAACTATGGGGCATTGCACAACATGTTGGATGGGAAGTGTGTACGGTGTTCCACAGATGACCGTGCTAACTGCGTGACCAGACAGAAAGGGGAAGGGGTAACTGAGAGCTGTGTCTTTGGAATTGTTTGTGCCCCTCCCATTGGGCAACAGATGATAAGGAAAGTTGAAAGGAACATGGATGTGTGTGGGTACATCGAGCCCAGGGGAAGCGTTGTATGATAATGTTAAACATGAGATTGTGCCTGTCCTGGTCCATATCTCAGGGATGCAAATGCCGGGATATTGTACGGAACAGGCAAGAAATATGTATAGTGTATTAAGTAAGATTGTAATGCAGCAGGCTGCCAATGCCATGGGTGCCGTCAGATTTCGAGGTTAGAATCAACTTTATAGGACAAGGAGAGGGATAGTTAATGACGTTGCTACCGGATTCAATACCGGTGCCTCCATAGTAAAATACAGTTAATACTGGCCATAATATGGGGCATACTAGCTTGCCGTTCATACAGGCGCTATGTGCAGCGAAGGAGGATGAAAACCAGAGCAAAGGCAAGGGAGACAGTTTGTCTATCTAGAAATATTATTTTAGTAACCAGTAACATATAATATTAGTGAACAGTGACATTTCAAATAATGAGAGTGTTTGTAGTACATACAGTTCATGAATGTTAGAACAAATTCGAGAAAATTCGAGGCAAATTGATGCAAGACAGGTGCCAGTTTGGATCAATGACACCCAGTTAGAATACTTAACTAGTCACACAAATGATAAAATTACCAGGTGCCAAATCAGAAAATTTAAAGTATGGAAAGATCAGGAATGTGTAAATACAGGATCTATGAGTATTGGAGTAGTGTTGGGAATACCTGTAATTCTGAGAGATAAGTTAGGGATGCAATTATACAAAGTAGAAAATACAGGAGTGATAAGGGGAAAAGATTACATAAAATACAATGATATTTTACCCTATGTTACGGAAATTGGAAAAGAGGTAATTGGAACAATATTGTCCATTGTCTGAGTGTAGTCTGGAAAACCAGGTGGTCATACGTCCTCATCCTAAATATAAAACGGCAGAATCAAAATGTGGGTTTAATGCCACTGTAAATTACACCATGGAGACGAGGAAAACATTGTCAGAGCTAACCCATGTGGCATATATGGGAAAGGGGAGATATTGCTTAACCACCACAGCGAAGGAGTACCAGTATGGACATAAACGGACTTGTCCGGTGAGCAACAGTACATTTTGGTTCAACCCACAAATACCAACCCGAGTAGGGAAGATGGAATTGGTACAGATACATAAACAAAAGACAGAAACAATAACTGTGACAGAAAGTATTAAGGAGGATTTGACTATTCAGCCATTGCCCACACGCTTGGGTAAAGAGAGACAGCAGCTAGAAGTCATTGCTGTAGTGTACTACAATTTGGAACAACAGTCGAAGATGCAACAAGATGAGATTGACGAGATAAATGATTCTACCTGGCAGGATGGCAGGAGGACTTATGGAACTGGGGGTCAGACGTGCAGATACACCCCTGGTTTAGAATTATCTCCCATGTCCTGATAGTGGTTTTGGGTATCATGGTGTTAGATGTGACATACTTAATTTGGCAACTTTTGAAATTAATTCGGCAATATAAGAGGATGTATGAGCACAGGTTGGACAGCTACCCAAAAAGGCAATCTGTATTCGAACTTACTCTATAAATGGATAGGCAATTAGTTATGCCACACAAGGGTAAATGTATAACCTATTCATATATTGTTAAAATGAATTAGTGAATGATCAGTATACTCTAAGAATGAAATTGCGACTGTATTATGTTCGCATAATTGATTGATTATGTAATAGTGATGTTTAAATTGTGCTTTCTTCAATATTACACTGCTTATGCTTTTGCTTTGCAAATGAAATTGTAATTGTACAAGTGTACCACCTTTTATTTTGTAAGCAGATAGTTTAGTTTAGAGTTTAGTTTAGAGATACAGCACTGAAACAGGCCCTTCGGCCCACCGAGTCTGTGCCGACCATCAACCACCCATTTTTATACTAATCCTACACTAATCCCATATTCCTACCACATCCCCACCTATCCCTACCACCTACCTATACTAGGGACAATTTATAATGGTCAATTTACCTACCAACCTGCAAGTCTTTTGGCTTGTGGGAGGAAACCGGAGCACCCGGAGAAAACCCACGCAGACACAGGGAGAACTTGCAAACTCCACACAGGCAGTACCCAGAATTGAACCCGGGTCGCTGGAGCTGTGAGGCTGCGGTGCTAACCACTGCGCCACTGTTGAAGCCCCTGCAAAACTTATGCCTTTACAGAGTTCCCGCAGGCCCCTCTTATGGCACAAGCAGGCAATGTATTGAGTGCAACTCCTCTGGGTGTTGAAGGCTGTTTCTAGACAAATAGAGACCATTAAAGGCACCTAGGTGGGATCAAGGGAATGATTTTAAAAAATGTTTTGAAGAATCAAAGGGGGGACTGTGAGAACAGAATTTAGATTTTAGAATTTTTAAGAACAGAATTACATGGGAACATTTAAGATGGAACAATTAATCAATCATGTATTGCTAACAAGCTAGCTTCAGTGCTGTAGGGAGGGACAGCTTATCAGAAATGACTTCATAACTTCAGGGCTGCAGAGGCAACTTGGCCTTGCAGCTGGTACAGCGAGAGAGAGAGAGAGAGAGAGACATTGTACTTCAACAGCACTCTTCTTATCACCCAGACATGACAATCCTGGGGAACAGTTAGAATGAAAAACATACTGACCAGGCTAATACACGCCCCCTTGTTAGAGGGTGGCTCAGCCTACCCTTCTGATTCAGCAGTTGCTGAGATTTTTCTTTTATATTTGCTTTTATATTATACTGTTTAAATGTTATTTGAGTAAATAAATCCATATAATCCTAGCGAATATATATAATCATATATAAGTTGATCAGCAGAGAAAAGGTTATCATAGAATGATAAAAGGGGGGAATGTGGAAGTGAGCAGAAAGACATGGCACTATGCTTAATGGGAAATATAGCCAAGTTAGGAATAGTAGCTTTGCTGAGCTTTGATTTTAAGTGGCAGAAACCACAATGAAATAGCTAAAAGTAAAGGCAGAGCGTGTGAGACTGTAAAGACTAGCCGACACTGGTAATTGCAAGGACATCTGTTCTTTATGGCCTGATTGTGTGACTCCCTGTGGTTTGGAACAAATGGACTCCTGTGAATCAAATGATGTCCATCCCTGTGTGAGTGATAAGGAGTGCTAGGCCCCTCTTATCTTCGTGAGCTACCACTACTTGATGTAGCTGCAGACTGCACGAAACACTCAGGAATGTAAACCTAATAGAGATAGCAGGATGCTCCGCAATTACTTGTCACAAGGTAGAGACAGAACTCATGATCCATGTAGGGAGTGAGACCTGAATGGTTATTGATGATTCCTATGCTCTTGCTAATTAGCTTGCTTGTCCGCTTTGTTTTACCTTGCTGGTACAAAACAATATTTTATTAGTAACAAGTATGTATTGAGAATGGAGTGTATTGTAACCTCAGTAACAGATGTACTGCATGTCACCACGTGGGTGAAGTCGAATTGTACCGCACTGATTGGTTAAACAAGGGGGTGTAGCATGAATCTTAATGTATAAACAGTCGTACCTGTATCACAAACTTCACTTACTCTAGTGGACCAGACAGACTCTGGGTGGAGTCAGTGTCGTTGCATTAGAGTAAGTCAGCCGGCTAAATACTACATCTGTAGTCTCCTCCAGCCCTACAACACTCTCAGATCTTTGTGCTTCTCTAATTTTGGCCTCTTGCACACCTTCAATTTTAATCACTCTACCATTCCCAGCTGTACCTTCAGCTACCAAGGCCTTATGCTCTGGAATACTCTGTAAACCTCTCCATCTCTTCTTCCTCCTTTAAAATGTTCCTTAAAACCTATCTCTATCCTAATATCTCCTTATGTGACTCGGTGTCAAATTTGTTTGATTTTTTTGGGTGGCGCAGTGGTTAGCACCGCAGCCTCACAGTTTCAGCGACCCAGGTTCGATTCCTGTGCGGAGTTTACAAGTTCTCCCTGTGACCGCATGGGTTTCCTCCGGGTGCTCTGGTTTCCTCCCACATGCCAAAGACTTGCGGGTTGATAGGTAAATTGGCCATTGTAAATTGCCCCTAGTGTAGGTAGGTGGTATGAGAATTGAGGGAAGGTGGGGATAAGAGAGGGAAATGGGATTAATGTAGGATTAGTATAAATTGGGTGGTTGATGGTCGGCACAGACTCGTTGGGCCAGAGGGCCTGTTTCAGTGCTGTATCTCTCTATGACTCTCTATGACTGTGACTCTATGACACTCCTGTGAAGTGCTTGGGACATTTTATTAGAATACAGGTGCTACATAAATATAAGTTGTTGTTTTCTCAGTAAATACCCTCATTGGCGACTGCCTTTTATTAACCACAACAAGCACCTCTCTTTATTTTGGCACCAAAAGCAGATAAGAATCCTTTCCTTCAGAATCAAATGAACATTCAATGTGATGAAATTCCAGGTGCGTGCTACCAATGGGGACCTCAACTGCAGCCATGGTGGTTATGGGTGTACTTTGTAACTACCATCACAGCTAAAGAAAAAGGGGGCAGGAATTTGACATGGCTCAAAAGGAAATTCAGTGCCAGTGTCCAGATCCTTCAGATCAATTGCTGTCTAAGTAAACACAGGGTTGATACAGAATACAACATTTTTTTGGAGCAGTATATGTAGCCTCCAACCATACACTCCTACTGTATGTGTGGCGTGCACTGACTGACAGACAATGGCATGTATTTGGATGGATGAGGAATCGAGGAAGGGGGTGAAAGGTTCTCAGATGCAGCACTGGCGGTCCTGGTCGAGGAAGTACAGAGGAAGAAGGATGTCGTCTACCCACAGAGGGAAAAAAATGTGGCAGATGCAGAAGGAGACTGCTGAGGAGGTCACAGGAAGACCCCCTGCTCCCAGGGCATGGCGCTGAAAGAAATGTAACAATTTGACATGGGTGGTTAAGGTAAGATCCCACACACACAGGGACATCACAGGTGCCACTTTGCTGGAGGGCAAGGTCACATTGTCATGGATCTGTAATTATTTTTCTCCTCGGATTAAAAACAGTGTGTGCCTTTAAGACTGTTAAAAACAGCACACCGTTAAGGGAGAGAAGGTTCTGGAATTCCTGAGACACAGTGTGCAGCAGCTGCATTTTGTTACCTGGGGCAACAGCTGGAGAGAGAGAGAGGTCACATGGTAACGTTTCCACTTGGCTGTGTGTGGAACTGGCAAAAAAAGGTCTGAACCAGTTCATTTTGAGAGTCTTTTCAGCAAGGTATACTGAAGAAAAAAGATCTGTTTTATTCTCTCTCAGCAGAAAATTCTACAAGGAGCTACAAGCCAAGTTAATTCCCTGAGTAAAGAAGAAAAGCCTATTTTTTTCGAAGAAACCACTTGTATTGCTGTGCTCATCGTTCAAATAACTGCTTATTGCTTGCTGCAGCCGAAGAGTTGAATGCCTATCTACTGAAGGACTATTTGCATCAAATCCGCATGAAGACTTGGAGTGACCTTTGACTATTTTCACACTAGAAGACCTCATCCACCAGGAACATAAAACACAAAGACTTTCTGATTTTATTTATTTTTGAGAGACAGCTAATTTTTGAAAACTTCAATTTTAAAATTGGTTAACTGTTAGTTTTTGAGTGTATGTGTGTGAATGTGGGAGTTAGCTTAAAATAAGAATTTATAAAGTCTTTAGACATAGAATTATCGTAATAATGTTGAACATTTATTTTTTTTAATAAATTGTGAATTTTTGTTGTGGTTTTTTCTGTTTATTCGGGGGTTACTAGAGTGTTTAATTTAGCTGTTTTCCGATTGGGTGTGAAAGCTTAATAATATGCTGCGACCTGCAGAGTGACAGGACTGAATTGACAGTGTGTTGCTCCCGCCACAGCCATAACAACATACCAGTTCCTCTGTATATGAGTCAGATGAGGACCTCACAGCACCAAGATTCAGAAGAAGGGTTTGACAAACCAAATGCTTGGTGTAATGAACAGCAAGCCTGAAAGCTTTTGGGTCATGGCTAGGGGGACGGAGGAGGCCATCTCTGGCTTGCCCTGTGGCTTGGCACAGAGCCTGGAATCCATTCTCTCCAGCGTGGAGAGGCTGGTCAATTCCATCCCATGCCCTGTGGAACCCAACATCATGCAATGTCTGATGTCCCAAGGCAAGGCTTCCAGTGTCATCATTGCAGTTTCCATGGAATGCCAAACAGCTTGCATTTTTTAAAATTCGTTTCATGGGATGTGGGCATCGCTGGCCAGGCCAGCATTTATTGTCCATCCCTAATTGCCCTTGAGAAGGTGGTGGTGAGTTGCCTTCTTGAACCGCTGCAGTCCATGTGGTGTAGGTACACCCACAACGTTATGTGGAAGGGAGTTCCAGGATTTTGACCCAGCGACTGTGAAGGAATGGTGATATAGTTCCAAGTCAGGATGGTGTATGGCTTGGAAGGGAACATACAAGTGGTGGTGTTCCCATGCAACTGCTGCCCTTGTCCATCTAAGTGGTAGAGGTCACAGGTTTGGAAGGTGCTGCCTGAGTAGCCTTGGTGCGTTGCTGCAGTGCATCTTGTAGATGCTGCACACTGCTGCCACTGTGCGTCGGTGGTGGAGGGAGTGAATGTTTGTGGACGGGGTGCCAATCAAGCAATGGTGTCGAACTTCTTGAGTGTTGTTGGAGCTGCACCCATCCAGGCAAGTGGAGTGTATTCCATCACACTCCTGACTTGTGCCTTGTAGATGCTGGACAGGCTTCGGGAAGGCAGGAGGTGAGCTACTCGCCGCAGGATTCCTAGCCTCTGAAATCCTCTTGTAGCCACGGTATTTATATGGCTACTCCAGTTCAGTTTCTGATCAATGGTAACTCTCAGGATGTTGATGGTGGGGGATTCAGCACTTGTAATGCTGTTGAATGTCAAAGGGAGATGGTTAGATTCTCTCTTGTTGGAGATGGTCATTGCCTGGCACTTGTGTGACGCGAATGTTACTTGCCACATATCAGCCCAAGCCTGGATGTTGTCCAGGACTTGCTGCATTTCTACATGGACTGCTTCAGTATCTGAGGAGTCACGAATGGTACTGAACATTGTGCAATCATCAGCGAACATCCCGACCTCTGACCTTACGTCTGAAGAAAGGTCGTTGATGAAGCAGCTGAAGATGGTTGGGCCTAGGACACTACCCTGAGGAACTCCTCAGTCCTGGGACTGAGATGATTGACCTCCAACAACCACAACCATCTTCCTTTGCGCTAGGTACAATTCCAACCAGTGGAGAGTTTTCCCCTGATTCCCACTGACTTCAGTTTTGCTAGGCTTCTTGATGCCATACTTGGTCAAATCCTGCTTTGATGTCAAGGGCAGTCACTCTCACCTCACCTCTTGAGTTCAGCTCTTTTGTCCATGATTGAACCAAGGCTATAATGAGGTTTGGAGCTGAGTGGCCCTGGCGGAACCTAAACTGAACGTCACTGAGCAGGTTATTGCTAAGCAAGTGCCGCTTGAAAGCACTGTTGATGACACCTTCCATCTCTTTACTGATGATCGAGAGTAGACTGATAGGTGGAAATTGGCCAGGTTGGATTTGTTCTGCTTTTGTGTATAGGACATACCTGGGCAATTTTCTACATTGCCGGGTAGATGCCACTGTTTTAGCAGTACTGGAACAGCTTGGCTAGGGGTGGAGCAGGTTCTGGAAAACAGGTCTTCAGTGCAATTGCCGGAATCTTGTCAGGGCCCATAGCCTTTGCGGTATCTAGTGCATTTAGTTGCTTCTTGATATCAGATGGAGTGAATTGAATTGGCTGAAGACTGGCATCTGTGATACTGGGGACTTCAGGAGGAGGCTGAGATGGATCATCCACTTGGCTCTTCTGGCTGAAGATTGCTGCAAATGCTTCAGCCTTATCTTTTGCACTGATGAGCTGGGCTCCCCCATCATTGAGGATGGGTATATTTGCGGAGCCATCTCCTCCTGTTAGTTGATTAATTGTCCATCACCATTCATGACTGGCTGTGGCAGGACTGCAAAGCTTAGATCTGATCCATTGGTTATGGGATCGCTTAGATCTGTCTATCGCATGCTGCTTTCGCTGTTTGGCATGCTTATAGTTATAGCTTCACCAGGTTGACACCTCATTTTGAGGTATGCCTGGTGCTGCTCCTGGCATGTCCTCCTGCACTCTTCATTGAACCAGGGTTGATCCCCAGGCCTGATGGTAATGGTAGAGTGGGGGATATGTTGGGCCATGAGGTTACAGGTTGTGGTTGAGTACAATTCTGCTGCTGCTGATGGCTCACAGTGCCTCAGGAATGTCCAATTTTGCATTGCTAGATCTGTTCGAAATCTATCCCATTTAGCACAGTGGTAGTGCCACACAAGGCGATGGAGGATATCCTCAATGTGAAGATGGGACTTTGTCTCCACGAGGACTGTGCGGTGCTCACTCCTACTAATACTGTCATGGACAGATGCATCTGCGGCAGGCAGATTGGTGAGGATGAGGTCAAGTATGTTTTTCCCTCTTGTTGGTTCCCTCACCACCTGCCGCAGACCCAGTCTAGCAGTTATATCCTTTAGGACTCAGCCAGTTCGGTCAGTAGTGGTGCTACTGAACCACTCTTGGTGATGGACATTGAACTGCCCCACCCAGAATACATTCTGCGCCCTTGTCACCCTCAGTGCTTCCTCCAAGTGGTGTTCAACATGGAGGTGTACTGATTCATCAGCTGGGGGGAAGGGGGTGCAGTAGGTGGTAATCAGCAGGAGGTTTCCTTGCCCATGCTTGACCTGATGCCATGAGACTTCATGGAGTCTGGAGCCAATGTTGAGGACTCCCAGGGCACCTCCCTCCCGACTGTATACCACTGTGCCGCCACCTCTGCTAGGTCTGTCCTGCTAGTGGGACAGTACATACCCAGGGATGGTGATGGTCATGTCTGGGACATTGTAAGGTATGAGTCAGTGAATATGACTAAGTCAGGCTGTTGCTTGACTAGTCTGTGGGACAGCTCTCCCAACTTTGGCACAAGCCCCCAGATGTTAGTAAGGAGGACTGTGCTGGGTCTGCCGTTGTCAGTTCCAGTGCCTAGGTCGATGCTGAATGGCCTATTCGGTTTCATTCCTTACTGACTTTTTAGCAGTTAGGTACAACTGAGTGGCTTGCTAGGCCATTTCAGAGGGCAATTAAGTGTCAGCTACATTGCTGTGGGTCTGGAGTCACATGTAGGCCAGACCAGGTAAGGACAGCCAATTTCCTTCCTTAAAAAGGCATCAGTGAACCAGATGGGTTTTTGTGACAATTGACAATCATTAGACTAGCTTTTTAATTCCAGATTTTTTTTTATTAACTAAATTCAAATTCCACCTTCTGCCTTGGTGGGATTTGAACCCATTTCCCCAGGGGAATACACAGGGTCTCTTGGTTGCTAGTCCAGTGACAATACCACTACACCAGCACTTTTCCCTTATGGGATGATTAAATGTGCAACAGAAGTCCCATAGTGACTGCAGGTTCCTCAGTTGAAAGGGGCTTGCAGAGTGTCTCAGCTTCCCAGAGATCTGTCCTCCAGGGTAGTGACGTGGGAATCATGGAGCAGGAACTAATGGCATCTCTCTGAATGGCAGCAATCCTGCTCTCTCCTCCAGCACTGCCCTTGCAGTTGCGTGTCAGCCAGGCGGCTCAGACTGCTCCTGCCTGTGCTGAGATAGTGCAGCCTAAAGTGAGGCCATATGGTTCACAGCCTCTCTAAGGCATCCAGGAGGACATCGCTACTGTCCTCTTCAGAATCTCAGCAGCCATCTGCCTTGTGTGCTGCTGCTACTTGGGTTGCACTTCATAGAAGCACTAGAGTAGGCAAGAGCACTTATAAGATAGCCAGTAAGGGTAAACACACGGTGAACAGTAGGTGTTGTTGCTTATGTCATGTTTTCACTGTTTGTGTTTGCTCTAGATCAGTGTTTTTTATTTAGTTATTTTTACTTAGAGATACAGCACTGAAACAGGCCCTTTGGCTCACCGAGTCTGTGCCGACCAACAACCACCCACTTACACTAACCCTACAGTAATCCCATATTCCCTATCACCTACCTACACTAGGGGCAATTTACAATGGCCAATTTACCTATCACCTGCAAGTCTTTGGATGTGGGAGGAAACCGGAGCACCCGGCGAAAACCCACGCAGACACAGGGAGAACTTGCAAACTCCGCACAGACAGTACCCAGAATCGAACCCAGGTCCCTGGAGCTGTGAGGCTGCGGTGCTAACCACTGCGCCACCCATAAGAATGTCCAATAGAATTTCGATGCTCTTCAAACTTGTGGCGATCAGGTCACCATATTCACCACGATACAAAATATATGCAATATTAATAAAACAAATACACAATTTTTTGAAAATAGGTTTGAGGTTCAAAACTGTCAGCAATCAAGAGCGATACACTCACTGCCAGATCCAGTAAAACAGCTTCAAAAGGGTTTTGCAATCTAACTGTTCCACAAAGCAAGCCTGCTGTATGCACTCTCAAAGGGTGGTGACAATCGGGTAACTGAAATGTTCTGTTTCCGACAGTGTGCTCCAGTTTATTTCAAAAAAACAAATTTCTTCAAGAATAAACTTTCTCTATTTTATCAGAATTTATATATTAGAAGACTCAGGGAGGGAAAAGAATCGACAAATCTCTATATATTGGATTCTGCACGCAGGCTCTTGTCTTGCTTACACTCTGTTGCCTGCCATTTCTGAACACAAAGAACAAAGAACAGTACAGCACAGGAACAGGCCATTCGGCCCTCCAAGCCTGCGCTGATTATGATGCCTGTCTAAACTAAAACCTTCCGCACTTCCGGGGACCGTATCCCTCTATTCTCATCCTATTCATGTCTTTGTCAAGATGCCTCTTAAATATCGCTATCGTACCTGCGTCCACCACCTCCCCCGGCAGCAAGTTCCAGGCACTCACTACCCTCTGTCTAAAAAACTTGCCTCGCACATCCCCTCTAAATTTTGTCCCTCGCACCTTAAACCTATGTCCCCTAGTAACTGACTCTTCCACCCTGGGAAAAAGCTTCTGACTATCCACTCTGTCCATGCCACTCATAACTTTGTAAACCTCTATCATGTCGCCCCTCCACCTCCGTCGTTCCAGTGAAAACAATCCGAGTTTATCCAGCCTCTGCTCGTATCTAATGCCCTCCAGACCAGGCAACATCCTGGTAAACCTCTTCTGTACCCTCTCCAGAGCCTCCACATCCTTCTGGTAATGTGGCGACCAGAATTGTACGCAATATTCCAAGTGTGGCCTAACTAAGGTTCTGTACAGCTGCAGCATGATGTGCCAATTTTTATACTCTATGCCCCGACTGATGAAGGCAAGCATGCCATATGCCTTCTAGACTACCTTATTTACCTGCGTTGCCACTTTCAGTGATCTGTGGACCTGCACGCCCAGGTCTCTCTGCCTGTCAATACTCCTAAGGATTCTGCCATTTACTGTATACTTCCCACCTGTATTAGACCTTCCAAAATGCATTACCTCACATTTATCCGGATTAAACTCCATCTGCCATTTCTCCACCCAAGTCTCCAACCGATCTATATCCTGCTGTATCCTCTGACAATCCTCATCACTATCCGCAACTCCACCAACCTTTGTGTCATCCGCAAACTTACTAATCAGACCAGCTACATTTTCCTCCAAATCATTTATAAATACTACAAACAGCAAAGGTCCCAGCACTGATCCCTGCAGAGCACCACTAGTTGCAGCCCGCCATTCAGAAAAGCACCCTTCCACTGCTACCCTCTGTCTTCTATGACCGAGCCAGTTCTGTATCCATCTTGCTAGCTCACCTCTGATCCTCTGTGACTTCACCTTTTGTACCAGTCTGCCATGAGGGACCTGTCAAAGGCTTTACTGAAGTCCATGTAGACAACATCCACTGCCCTTCCTTCATCAATCATCTTCGTCAGTTCCTCAAAAAACTCTATCAAGTTGGTGAGACACGACCGCCCCTTCACAAAACCATGCTGCCTCTTGCTAATAAGTTCATTTGTTTCCAAATGGGAGTAAATCCTGTCCCGAAGAATCCTCTCCAATAATTTTCCTACCACTGATGTAAGGCTCACCGGCCTGTAAATTCCTGGATTATCTTGGCTACCCTTCTTAAACAAAGGAACAACATTGGATATTCTCCAGTCCCCTCGACCTCACTTGTAGCCAATGAGGATACAAAGATTTCTGTCAAGGCCCCAGCAATTTCTTCCCTTGTCTTCCTCAGTATTCTGGGGTAGATCCCATCAGGCCCGGGGGACTTATCTACCTTAATGTTTTTCAAGACACCCAACACCTCCTCCTTTTTGATATCGACAGGACTCCGACTATCTACACTCCCTTCCCGAGACTCATCATCCACCAAGTCCTTCTCTTTCGTGAATATTGATGCAAAGTACTCATTTAGTACCTCGCCCATTTCTTCTGGCTCCACGCATAGATTCCCTCCTCTGTCCTTGAGTGGGCCAACCCTTTCCCTGGCTACCCTCTTGCTCTTTATATACATATAAAAAGCCTTGGGATTCTCCTTAATCCTGTTTGCCAATGACTTTTCATGACCCCTTTTAGCCCTCCTGACTCCTTGCTTAAGTTCCTTCCTACTTTCTTTATATTACTCAAGGGCTTTGTCTGTTCCCAGCGTTCTAGCCCTTATGAGTGCTTCCTTTTTCTTTTTGACTAGGCTCACAATATCCCTCATTATCCAAGGTTCCTGAAACTTGCCAAACTTATCCTTCATCCTCATAGGAACATGCTGGTCCTGAATTCTAATCAACTGACGTTTGAAAGACTCCCACATGTCAGATGTTGATGTAGCCTCAAACAGCCGCCCCCAATCTAAATTCTTCAGTTCCTGCCTAATATTGTTATAATTAGCCTTCCCCCAATTTAGCACCTTCACCCAAGGACTACTCTTATCCTTATTCACAAGTACCTTAAAACACGGAATTATGGTCACTGTTCCCGAAATGCTCCCCTACGGAAACTTCGACCACCTGGCCAGGCTCATTCCCCAATACCAGGTCCAGTACGGCCCCTTCCCTAGTTGGACTATCTACATATTGTTTCAAGAAGCCCTCCTGGATGCTCCTTACAAATTCTGCCCCATCCAAGCCCCTAGCACTAAGTCAGTCCCAGTCAATATAGAGGATGTTAAAATCACCCACCACAACAACCTTGCTGCTTTTACATCTTTCCAAATTCTGTCTAAATATCTGCTCCTCTATCTCCTGCTGGCTGTTGGGAGGCCTGTAGTAAACCCCAAACATCGTGACTGCACCCTCCCTATTCCTGAGCTCCACCCATATTGCCTCGCTGCATGATCCCTCTGAGGTGTCCTCCCGCAGTACAGCTGTGATATTCTCCTTAACCAGTAATGCAACTCCCCCACCCCTTTTACATCCCCCTCTATCCCGCCTGAAGCATCTAAATCCCGGAACGTTTAGCTGCCAATCCTGTCCTTCGCTCAACCAAGTCTCTGTAATAGCAACAACATCATAGTTCCAAGTACTAATCCAAGCTCTAAGTTCATCTGCCTTACCTGTTATACTTCTCGCATTGAAACAAATGCACTTCAGACCACCAGTCCCGCTGTGCTCAGCAACATCTCCCTGCCTGCTCTTCCTCTCAGTCCTACTGGCCTTATTTACTAGTTCCCCCTCAGTTATTTCACCTGCAGACCTACTGCTCTGGTTCCCACCCCCCTGCTACACTAGTTTAAACCCTCCCGAGTGACGCTAGCAAACCTCGCAGCCAGGATATTTGTGTCCCTCCAGTCCACAGTATCTAGACATTTAATAGACCTATGGCTCATGGCCAAACTCCTGTAGTCTCTCCTTGTACACCAAAAGCACCCTATTCCTTTTCAATCAATCACTCATTTCAACAAATCTATTAAGATGAAAGCTGAAAACATGTGAATGTTTCTGCACTGCCCAGCTTGCCAAAATTGTCCATTTCAGCCCTCATTGGCAGGCAGGCAGTGCAGTCCATCACTTAAGCACCTCAACTGTTCTGCAAAAACTGCCAACTGCCAGCTAAACAAAACCATATTTTTCACCTAGCATCTCCTGTATCACTAGATTCTCCAAGAAAATTTCAAGAGCTATTGGACCACTGTCCTTCCAAAGGCTAGCCCTGCTTTCACAGTGCTTCACAGAGTGGTCCCACGGATCTAAATGTATCATCATCACAGAGAAGGTAATAAACAGAGGACTATTTTTCTTGTTTCATTGTTTCATTGAACAATCTTTACTCAGAGAGTAGTAAGGGCGTGGAACGCCCTGCCTGCAGCAGTAGTAGATTCGCCAACTTTAAGGGCATTTAAGTGGTCATTGGATAGATATATGGATGAAAATGGAATAGTGTAGGTCAGTTGGTTTCACAGGTCGGCGCAACATCGAGGGCCGAAGGGCCTGTACTGCGCTGTAATGTTCTAATTCTAATTCTTCTAAAAAAGTGGCTCTTCAGCTTGCAGATCACTAGAAAACTGACCGATATTCTGATAAATATACTTGCAGTCTGACTGTTATGTGACACCTGTCTAACAGCAGCGGGATTGATTCTTCCTTGCTCAAGTAGGGACAGATGACAAACAGTACTCTAGTGAGTGACCCCATACTCACACCCACTGCTGCAACTTTAAGACAACGCAGTGCTGCGTGGCTCAAAAAGTAAAGAGCTTCAAGTTGCTACATGTCTGCGGTCGTATTGGACAACTCTGCTCCAGATAAAGAGTGATTATGGTAACTGTGGAGTACTGGAACAGATTTTCAACCAGGGGATAAGGTATTAGTGTTGTTACTGTCACAGGGAGAACCATTAGAAGCAAGGTTCAGTAGCCCATATAGAGCGATCAAAAGAGTGGGTATGGTAGATTACTTGATTGACACCCCCGATCGCTGGAAGAAGAACCGGTTGTGTCACATTAAATATGAGCAAACCTTATTACCGCAGGGAGGAGGACAAGCCAGTGTAGGTTTGTCAGGTAATCGGGACTGTTGAGAAGGAAAAGGATAGTGAGGATGAGGCAGAAGTAGGCCTAGAAAATTCTCAGATTGAACCTCCAACTATCCAATTAGTGGGCCGAAGGGCCTGTTTCAGTGCTGTATCTCTAAATAAAATAAATAAAAATAGTGAATGGCTAGCAAAATTAAACAATAGGCTTTTACACTTAGAGAACAGCGTGAAGTCCTAACCAGGGTTTTCACAATGTTTCAAAAAGTTTGTAGGGATAAGCCAGGATGTACAATCTTAGCCACACACGATGTGGGTATCGCAGGAACCATTCCTTTAAAACATCCTTGTCGCTTAGGTCCAGACAGACAGGCCCAAGTGGAAGCAGAGATACAATGCATGCTGAAGGGCAGTTTAGTTGAACCTAGTCAGGACTGCTGGAATTCGCAGATGGTCTTGATGACTAAACCTAGTGGGAACGGCTCAAACTTGCATAGAATCTAGAAACGTCACTGTGGTAAAGAAGGCAGATTCTACCCAAATTCTCATTTAAAGGACTGTAAGGACAGAGTGGGCAACACAATGGGCTGAATTTTATTCGGACGCTGCGCTCCACAGTGGTGCCCTTTAAACTCAGCGTCGCATCTACATTCAGCGGCCGCCGAGTAGCCCCTGCAATATTTTGCACAGGGGCTCATTTAAAGAGGTGGCGGAGCGACCGCCGTGACTTAAAGGGTCGGCCGCTGCGAGCCCGGCGCCACTGCGCAGGCGCTATTTCTAAAGGGCTTTAAGCCGTTACAATTGAGCTTTAATTTTTAAAAGGTGCAGTTATCGAAATGTTTTATTCACAAGTAATAATGAAGTTGAGGACCTTCCCCAACCCCCCCCCCCCCACCTCAACGGTCATTTAACTGGCATTTATTGTCGAAAAGTACTTTATTCCATTTCCAAAATTTCTCCTCAAACCTTCTAACTTTTGACCTCTAACCCTTTCCCACCATCCCCATATCCAATAAAAATTGACTTCCCTGCTCCTCCACATGGAGTTCCGAAGGTGCACCAACGCCGAATCAAGGCTGTAAAATTAGTGTGGGACGGCCACCGCCTGCAGGTAAGTTTATTTACATCCTATACATGTTCATTTAAATATGCTGATGAAGGGCCCGCCACCAGGCGGCAAGGGAGCTGCACTGAGGTCCCACCACCACTGGTAATATGCAGCGGGCCCTTCTCAACATCGCGGCGTCGAGGGGCCAGTAAAATTCAGCCCAAAGAGTCTTAAAGAGACAGATGCGTTGGAGGAATACTGTCAAATTCCTTTGACACCCCAGAGTAAGAAAAAATCAGCTTCTGTTACAGGGTTTTCCAGTGTCAAGTGATGCAGCATAGGTTAAGGGGTACTCAAGAAACATCTCAAAGAATAATAAACGCAGTAGTGGTCAGTGCTCCTAGCTGTGCAGTTCACCTGGCTGAGGGGATGGACAATCGGGACACTTGGAAGGAAAACACGAAACAATTGGAAGACTATGCTTGTAAATTTGAAATAGATTAATTAGGACAACCTTTTGAAACTTTAAAGCCGAAATGTTATGGTGGAACTTGTTGCTGTAGTCTTAACATTTTAGAAAAGTGCATGCCTGTAAAGGCAGAAAAAATGTATTAACGTTTTCTTAATTTGTATTTTTTGTACATTGTAATGAAAAGCATTGCAGGAACGACGTTTCATTCCGCCAGGGGCGGAGGTGTTATGATCCTGTATTTTTTTTCAGGAAGAATGAGCTGTGCCTTTAAGGCTGGAAAAGGAGGCGTACTGCTTTAAGAATCAGCAAGCCTCAGGAGTTAGAGAAAGTGCATTTTGGTTGCCGTTAGATACAAGCATTCAGAGAGGGAACCAACCAGCTTCAAAGAATGCATCCTGGTTACCCGGCAACAGCCATTCAGAGACCAAGGACCGGATATACAATGTTGAAATTATCTTTTGAACTGGCTTTTTAGTTGAGACAGACTGTTCTAACAAGGACACAGACAGACAGATGTGTGTTAGCAGCTGAAAGGAGAGCACTCAGATCATTTCAACTGAAGGAAGAGAATTTAATCTGTTTATTTATTATTCTCTCTCAAAATTCGAAAAAGTCAAGCCAAAATAGAGATCTCTGATAATTTAAACGGAATGTTAACCCAATTATTCCTACTCTCTGTTTCCTGTCTGTCAACCAATTCTCAATCCATGCCAGTATATTATCCCCAATCCCATGTGCTTTAATTTTGCACACTAACTTCTTATGTGGGATCTTATCAAAAGCCTACTGGCTTATCTATTCTACCAGTTACATCCTCAAAAAACTCCAGTAGATTTGTTAAGCATGATTTCCCTTTTGTAAACCCATGCTCACTTTGTCCAATCCTATTTATGCTTTCCAGGTGTTCTGCTATCACATCCATCATAATAGACTCTAGCATTTTCCCCACTGCTGATGTAAGGCTAACTGGTCTGTAATTCCCTGTTTTTTCTCTCCCTCCTTTTATTAAATAGTGGGTTACATTTGCCACCCTCCAATCTGTAGGAACTGCTCCAGAGCCTACAGAATTTTGGAATATGACCACCAATGCATCCACTATTTCCAGGGCCACTTCCTTTAGTACTCTGGGATGTAGATTATCAGGCCCTGGGGATTTGTCAGCCTTTAAGCCCATTAATTTCCCGAGCACTTTTTTTTTACTAATATCGATTTCCTTCAGTTCCTCCCTCTCATTAGACCCTTGGTTTCCTAACATTTCTGATCAGTCAAGTGGAAATGACAGGGATTCTGTCTAAAGTCTTAAAATTATACTGTGTACACATGAGGTTCCAACCAAGCAGACTCAATTTTAAAATTAGGACACATTAGACAATAGTAGGGCAGAGGCTGGGAATTCTGCAGTGAGTAACTCACCTTCTGTCTCCCCAAAACCTGTCCACCATCTACAAGGCACAAGTCAGGAGTGTGATGTAATACTTTCTACTTGCGTGGATGGGTGCAGCTCCAACAACAGTCAAGAAGCTCAACACCAATCAGGACAAAGCAGCCCGCTTGATTGGCACCCATCCACCACTTTAAACATTCACACCTTCCACCACCAACGCACAGTGGCAGCAGTGTGTACCATCTACAAGATGCACTGCAGCAACTCATCAAGACTCCTTAAACAGCATTTTCCAAACCCATGACCTCTATCACCTAGAAGGACAAGGGCAACAGAAGCATGGAACACCACCATCTGCAAGTTCCCCTCCAAGCCACACACCATTCTGACTTGGAACTATATCGCCGTTCCTTCACTGTCGCTGGGTCTCCCTTCCTAACAGCACTGTGGGTGTAACTACACCAGATGGACTGCAGCTGTTCAAGAAGGCAGCTCACACCACCTTCTCAATGGCAATTAGGGATGGGCAACTAATGCTGGCCTTGCCAGCGACGTTCACATCCCATGAAAGAATTAAAAAATGCATTTGTCCAGGGCTTAGAAAATCACATGAGCATTCTTCAATAGAAATACAGTAAGGCATATTCCTACTGTCAAGAAGTCTGACCAGTATATACATATATACATTTACATATATGTGTATAATAGTATGCATGTGTATATACATATATATACTTGAGATTGGAAGAGACAAAAAATAATACTGGCATTGTTAATTAAAGTGACTATAAGGTTTGATAAATACTTAACATACCAACATAATTCAATTTATGAAGAATACATAGGAAGAAAGAACTTGTATTTACATAGTGCCTTTCACAACCTCATCATGTCCCAAAGCACTTTACAGCCAATAACACGTCTCGATATCATGCAGTACATACAATTTCTTAACATTCAGACCATTAAAACACCTTACTAGTTGTTTTCGGTTTTCATCCAGAAAGAGTCCTAACAGTCCAAGAAATGATCCAAAGGCAAGCTATGGAAGAAAATGAAAATGATTCTATGAGTTACATTATTCAGAACCTAATGAATTTTAACAGTTACTATTGTAATAGATTTTGTAATACCAGGCAGATTTTGTAAGTGTTCAGCTGTTTTAACCATCCACCAGTATGCACATCCATTAGAGTAAGCTGCACTCTTGACAGGAGCCTTCAGTTCTATTCACCTTGTCCTGGTGATGTTGGACTTAAAATGGTGTCAAGCAAACCCCGCCCCCCCCCCCACCACCTACCAAGACTGAGGCACACATTATTTTTCTACATGAGCATTAAAACTTAAAATTGCAAGCCCCTGCATGGTAACAGACAGTATTGGAACAAGGGATAAAGGACCATGCCTTGACCCATTCAACCAACAATGGACTTTTGATTACCAGACATTGAAGGTGGGGGAGCTAGCATTCCAGGTTGACTGCTAAGATAGCAGAATCCACAAACACAGAATAAGTGATCAGACCAGTTTGAGTCACATGACTAGCTGGCTGTTGGAATTTGAACTTCCAACAGAGTGTTTGAAATCAGAAAGCTCCTAGCTCCTGGTTTG
Source organism: Heterodontus francisci (assembly GCF_036365525.1). Classification (NCBI taxonomy): domain Eukaryota; kingdom Metazoa; phylum Chordata; class Chondrichthyes; order Heterodontiformes; family Heterodontidae; genus Heterodontus; species Heterodontus francisci. The sequence goes on along the minus strand of NC_090381.1, from coordinate 93,447,482 downwards.
AGAAGACCTCTCTCCTATCTGCTCTCACCTAATTTCTTATCAGCTTTGGATTCCATTGAAAACACGTGAACCTCAAAGAAAAAAAAGTCTCCTACATGAACAAGATTTAAGAAGAACACTGGGCCCTGACGAACAGCAAGAATACCTATAATCAATTGAGCTCGAAGCACAGTAAACAAGAAACTCTTCTGATATTGCCTCAAACCCCTCTCTACTATATTTTCCTCTCTTCTTTGCTGTCCCTATTTGCATGTGTGCATGCTGGCGTGGGCGCATCGTATATCCGTAGGTGTTAACCGTATTAGAGTTTAAGTTTAAGGTTTAATAAATTTCATTTTCCTTCTTTAAACCGGAGAAAGCCTGTTTATGCTCATTTCTTTGCCTGATAATTGGAAAGCTGTGAACAAGGATTTCCAAAGGGGGAGCTCAAAACACAGTGTGCTTAAAATTAAACCCTGTTACAATTTCAGATGAAGATAGTAACAGACCCCTAGACACCTTTTGCACCTGGTCGTAACAATGGAAAAAAACTCAATCTGAGAATCAAGTAGAAGTCAATGGGATTTCTTGCCAAAATCACAAATTAAACACTGGGAAAAGGAACATATCGGCACAATTACCTAAGCTTTGGGCTGAATTTCCCCTCCAAAATCTTGATCTACCCTATCCAGCTTTACATCCCAGTCCACATCAGCCATCCCTCTGATGAAGTAATGCTTCTTCTTTGCTTCCTCTGCTGCACCAATGGAGGTTTATCATTTAGCCACAATGCCCCCAGCCCTTCCAAATCCACTTTTTGATGTTATTTCTCCCCCACCTTCAAATCCTTCCTGAAAGCCCAAGTCCATCTGTGTTCCACCAACCTTCTGCATATGTTTCCCCTAACTTCTCTCTTCATTCTTTTGTTCTTGATCTTAAATTTACACTGTCTAGTTACTGACTCATTTAAAAATGCAAATAAATTTTCCCTATTTACCTCTTATTTAACACCTTATCAAATGCTTTTGGTTAATCCATGCACACAACAATCATTGCATTTCCTTTATCAATGCACTCTTATTTCCCACCTATTAAGCAGGTCAAATGCAACCTACCTTTAAAAGTCCATGTTAACTGTCCTTAATTCATGGTCTTTCCAAGTATAGTGTTAATTGTATCTAATATTATGGCCTCTAGAAGCTGGCTTACTCCCAGTATTAGGCTGACTGGTTAATTTGCCTGGTTTATCTTATAGTGTTCCTCACAATTCAGTAATCAGACCTGCAACTAGCACCACACATTGCACAGGTGATTAAAATATCTTGAATGTCATGCTGGCACACAATCACATAGTCAATCAGGTGCCAGAGGCCATAGCGAGGATCTATTCAGGTGGTCCTGCACTTGTTGACTTGTTGTTGATGATGGCTAGCTTTATGTTCCATGTAGGTGGCAAGGAAGACAGTGGCATTTGAGATTTTGTGGCCAACTCCATGACATCCAATTACCTTTTATCATGAGGTGTGAGAGTAGCTGATCCAAGCATTGAAGTCTACAAGTTTTAGTAATTTGTCATTTCTTGGTATTGATGATGTTGGTGAGATCTTCATAGAACTGCTTTTTGATGTAATTGATATTGGTCATACTGGATGTTGGCATAGGGTAGGGGAAGGGTGGTGCAAAGAACCATCAGCCTATCATTAATGCCTTTTGATATGGCTTGTAGCTTGTGCACTAAATTCATACGGATAGCAAAGCCTATGCTACTACGCTGGCATTTAACCTCTAGCTTCCATTACACTAAAAGGTATAGCCAGCACCAACTGCACTGAACTGAGTTGTCATGAAACCGGGCTTCACTGAGAGCAGCTATGAGATCCTTGACATTGCCAAGTAGAGAACAAGGAGGCAAGAATTATGGTGCATTTTTGCTAGTGCATTTTTGCTATATGATTGGATGGCTGACTGCAGCAGAAGGCCAGTAGACTCCTAATGGAGTGAGCAATCTTTAGGGATATTTTACTCCCCTTCCTGAGCTGGAGCGAGTAGTGGTGCCCCTGAATAGTGCAGCTGTGTCATTCGAGGAGGATATGAACAATAGTGTTCCTTCAAGATCAACACTGAACAATCATCACTCTTGATCCTCCTGCCTGCAAGTTTGTGGCTTAGTACTCCCAGTGACATCCTAAGCTTGTACTTGTCATCACCTGCCCATGGCCAGCAATGCTGTAAGACATCCAGATTGTGTTACAACTGAGAAAGCTCCACACACATTGGATTTTGATCAGAGAATCCAAGGGCAATAGCCAGTCTCACTCTCTTGCCTGTAAGGGCCATTGCCCACTGGTGAAGGTTGCCTCAATGAGAGGACTAGTAGGCAGAGATGCAGCACACTGTGGGGAGACCAGGATGAAAGTTCATCGACTGAACACATTTATGGCCTAAGTGACCACCGTCTCGTGCCAGGGTTCCGCCATAATGCTGGGCAGATGGCAGGTATTAGTCTTGTGACATCACTGTAAACAAGGAACTCAATTCAGTTATTGGCTGGAATCCTCCTAGATTGATTGACAACAGAGGCTCATGAGGTCAATCACCTCAGATCAGATATTATTCCCAGATCAAAGTGTGATGTCAGGATCCTTCATTTGATTTTGGTAAAAAGAATGAGGAGAGGCAATATAAAATAAAGGGATATAATTCTAAAAGGGGTGCAGCAGCAGAGGGACCTGGGGGTATATGTGCACAGATCATTGAAAGTGGCAGGGTAGGTTGAGAAAGAGATAAATAAAACACATGGGATCCTGGGTTTTATTAATAGGGGCATAGAGTACAAAAGCAAGGAAATTATGGTGAACATTTATAAAACACTGTTTTGGCCTCAACTTGATGTAGTATTGTGGGCAGTTTTCTTTAGGAAGGATGAGAAGGCAATGGAGAGGGTGCAGAAAAGATTTATGAAAATGGTTCCTGGGATGAGGGACTTCAGTTACGTGAATAGATTGGAGAAGCTGGGTTGTTCTCTTTAGAGAAGAGAAGATTGAGAGGAAATTTGACAGAGGTGTTCCATATCATGAGCGTGGACAGAGTAGATAGGGAGAAACTGTTCTCATTGGCGGAAGGGTCGAGAACCAGAGGACATTGATTTAAGGTGACTGGCAAAGGACGCAATGGCGACATGAGGAAAACGTTTTTTACGCAGCGAGTGGTTGGGATCTAGAATATAATGACTGAGAGTGTGGTGGAGGCAGATTCAATTGTGGCTTTGGATAATTATCCAAAGAGAAAAAATCTGCAGGGCTACGGGGAAAAGGTGGAGGCGTGGCTCTAGGTGAGTTGCCCTTTCATAGAGCTGGTATGGACACAACAGACTGAATGGCCTCCTTTTGTGTTGTAACCATTCTATAATTCTAATATTGGGGCAGCGACTTCCCTATCCTGAGATCCAGGTGCACCCCATTACTCGCCACTCCCCTCAGCTACTCATGGCTAAGCAAAAAGGGCTTATCCCCTCAGTCATGCATGGAAAGCAATGATGGTCCTCTAGTTCAATGACATCCAAAGCCTCTGGCCCATATAGGGAGAATAGAATCATAAAATGGTTACAGCACAGAAGGGGGCCATTCGGCTTGTTGTGTCCTTGCCAGCTCTCAGCAAGAGCAACTCACCTAGTCCCACTCCAGGGATTGTCAAACCCAGGACACTAATCTCAGTATCTCTTTCATCCAGTGTGAGACAAATGGAAGATAGTCAGATATTGCTTGCAATTATAGAAGTTGACCCACTGCAAAACATTGGTTTCAAAAGTAGCAGGGCGATCTCTTAGGTACCAGACTCCAGCAATTCACTCACCTTCAAGTTTAAGCTAAACCATGAGTCCCTATTGAGTCCAACGTCAAAGAAAATGGTCTTTCAAAGGCCTGAAACATTTTGCAAATAAATACCAGAATATAAGTATAGCCCGTTCATAGTCTGGTGTTTAATATTAATTATTTCTGTCATTTGAGTAGACTGAACATCTGATATTATTTGTTAAACAATACAGATCAAATTACTTTGTCTTGACCTTCAACAATCAACATAAATTTAGATGACTCATTTTACATGGATTACATAGGATATGTGGCAAAGAAACAGGCCATTCGGCCCAACTAATCCATGCCACCATTCATGCTCCACTGGAGCCTTGTCCCATCTTTTCTCATCGTAACTCTCTATTCCTTTCTCCCTCATATACTTGTCTAGTTTCCCCTTAAATGCGTCTATACTAATCGCTTCAACCACTCCCTGTGGTAGCAAGTTCCACATTCTCACCACTCTCTGGGTAAAGAAGTTTCTTCTGAATTCCCTATTGGATTTCTTGGTGACTATCTTATATTGACGGCCTCTAGTTATGCTCTTCCCCACAAGTGGAAACATTCTCTCTGTATCTACTCTATAAAAACCTTTCATAATTTTATAGACCTTTATTAGGTCACCCCTCAGTTTTCTTTTTTCAAGAGAATACAGACCCAACCAGTTCCTCCTTTCCTGATATTTATACCCATGCATTTCTGGTATCATCCTTGTAAATCTTCTCTGCACCATCTCCAGTGCCCCTATATTCTTTTTATAATATGGCGACCAGAATTGCACGCAGTACTCTAAGTGTGATCTAACCAAGGTTCGATACAAGTTTAGCATAACTTCCCTACTTTGCAATTCTATCCCTCTAGAAATAAAGCCTCGTGCTTTTTTTATGGCCTTGCCAACCTGTGACACAACTTTTAGTGATTGATGTATTCGTACTCTGAGATTCCTTTTTTTCTCTACCGCACCTTCCATATAATAAGAGACCTCCCTATTCTTCCTACCAAAATGTACTACCTCACATTTATCTGTGTTGAACTTCATTTGCCAATTTTTTGCCCATTCAGCAAGTTTATTGTCTTTCTGTAACTTGTTGCAGTCCTCCTCAATATTGGCTGCCCCCCTGCCACCCCACCCCATACCCCGGCCAATTTGGTATCATCTGAAAATTTAGAAATTGTGTTTTTGATTTCAAAGTCCAAATCATTAATGTAAATTGTGAACAGCAGTGAGCTCCTTGTGGAACACCACTTCCCACCTTCTATCACTCTGAATAACAATCCTTTACTCCTGCTGTCTGCTTTCTGTTCTTGAAACCAGCTAGTGATTTATTCTGCCACTTGTCCCTTAACTCTGCACGCTCCAACCTTATTTGTTAGTCTATTATGGGGCACTTTATCGAAGTCCTTTTGAAAATCCAGGTAAATTACATCTATTGCATTGTCTACACTGTTACCTCCTCAAAACATTCAATAAGTTTGGTCAAGCAAGATTTTCCCTATTGAAATTCATGCTAATTATACGTTATTATATTTTTCTTTTCTAGATGTTCTATTCTCTCCTTTAGTAGGGATTCCATTATTTGTCATACCAGTGATCTTAAGCTGACTGGTCTACAATTACCTGGACATATTCTGTCTTGCTTCTTACAAATAGGAATTATGTTAGCTATCCGCCAGTCCTCTACACCTTTTTCGAACAAATTATTAAATATATTTAGTAATGCCTGTGCTATCACTTCCCTAGATTCTTTTAAAATTGCATGGATGCAATCCATCTGGACCAGGATTTTTATCCTCTTTGAGTCTGATTAGTTTATTCAATACATCCCCTTTTTTTAAATTCACTTATCTCTTTACTCAGTTCATCATTCAATGTCATGTCTACCTGTTCTATCTCCCTGGTGAATACTGAAGCAAAATAATTATTTAATATTTCTGCCATCCCTCTATCATTACCTATGGTATTATCCTGTCTATCCCTTAATGTCCTATTCCCACCCTAGCCTTCCTTTTTTTATTGATGTGCCTGTAAGGTATTTTACTATTTTGTTTTATCTTCCTTGATAATTGAATTTCATATTTCCTTTTTGCCTCCCTAATTGTTTTTTGACTTGTACCCTAATCTCTTTCTATTCTCTCTTATCATAGGGAGTTAGGAAGGAAATTAAAAAGCAGGACCTCCAAAGCAGTAATCTCAGGATTACTCCCAGTGCCATGTGCTAGTGAGCATAAGAATAGGAGGATTGATCGATTGAACATGTTGCTGGAGAATTGGTGTAGGAGGGAGGGTATCAGATTTCTGAGGAGTTAGGACTGGTTCTGGGGCAGATGGGACCTGTACAAGATGGATGGGCTACACCTTAACAGCACCAGAACTAACATCCTTGCAGGGAGATCTGCTAGTGTTGCTGGGGAGGGTTTAAAATAGCTTGTCAGGGGAATGGGAACCTGAGGGATAGCTCAAATTGGACGGAAGTAAAGCTGGTAACAGGAGGTAGAAAAGTCGCAAGTGACATTAGAAGGTAGGCAAAACAAAGGTGAGCATCAAACAGGCTTAGAATGCAAAATGTGAAGAAGACAAGGTTAAGGACACTACCTGAATGCACGCAGCATTCGCAACAAGGTAGACGATTTAAAGGCCTAAATAGAGGTAAATGGGCATGATCTAATTGCCATAACGGAAACGTGGCTACAGGGTAACCAAGACAGGGAACTGAATATTCAAGGATATTCGACATTCAGGAAGGACAGGTAAAAAGGAAAAGGAGGTGGTGTTGCGCTGATAATAAGGGATGGGATCAGTATATTAGTAAGGAACAATCTCAGATCGGAAGGACAAAATGTGGAATCTGTTTGAGTGGATCTAAGAAACAGCAAGGGTCAGCAAACATTGGTAAGAGTTGTTTATAGGCCACCGAACAGTAATGGTAGTGTGGGGCATGGTATTAATCAGGAGATTACAGAAGCATGTGGCATGGGTAATACAGTAATCATGGGTGACTTCAATTTGCGTGTAGACTGGATGAACAAAATGAGCACTAATGCTGTGGAGGACGAATTTCTGGAGTGCATTAGGGATGGTTTTCTAGAACAGTATGTTGAGGAACCGACTAGAGAGCAGGCTATTTTAGATCTAGTATTATGTAATGAGAAAGGGATAATTAAGAATCTTGTTGTAAAAGAACCATTAGGTATGAGTGACCATAATATGATAGAATTTTACATTATGGTTGAAAGTGAGGTAGTTCAATCTAAAGCCAGGGTGTTAAATTTGAACAAAGGAAATTATGAAGGTATGAGGGGCAAATTGGCTGAGGTACAAAAATCCCAAAAGTAAAGGCAATCAACCGTGGATAACAAAGGAAGTTAAGGATTGTATAAGATTAAAAGAAAAGGCTTATAAAGTTGCCAGAAATGTGGGTCCATTACAGGCAATGTCAGGAGAATTTATAATGGAGAATAGAGAAAGGGCAGAGAAGCTAAACGATTGCTTGGTGTCTGTCTTCACTGAAGAAGATACAAGAAATCTCCCAGAATAAGAGATCCAAGGGATTAGGGGATGTGAGGAATTGAAAGAAATTAGTATCAGTAAGAAGGTTGTATTGGAACAATTAATGGGGCTGATGATTGATAAGCCCCCAGGACCTAATATTCTACATCTCAGAGTGTTGAAAGAGGTAGCTATGGAGAGAGTGGATGCATTGGATCATCTTCCTAAATTCTATAGATTCTGGAGCTGGTCCTGCAGGTTGGAAGGTCGCAAATGTCACCCCACTATTTAAGAAGGGAGAGAGAAAACAGGGAATTACATACCTGTTACCTGTACATCAGTAGTTGGGAAAATGCTAAAATCTATTCTAAAAGATGTGATAAATGGACACGGATAATAATGATCTGATTGGGCACAGTCAACATGGATTTATGAATGGGAAATCATCTTTGACAAACCTGTTGGGAGTTTTTTGAGGAAGATACTAGCAGAGTTGATCAAGGGGAGTCGGTGGACGTGGTAAACTTGCATTTTGAGAAGGCTTTTGATAAAGTCCCCCACAGGAGATTGCTTAGCAAAATTAAAGTACATGGGAAAGGCGATAATATAGATTAAGGATTGGTTAACAGACAGAAAGAAGAGAGTAGGAATGAACGGGTCATTGTCACGTTGGTAGGCTATGACCAGTGGGATACCACAGGGATCAGTGCTTGGGCCCCCTGTTCACAATATATATCAATCATTTAGATGTCGGGACCAAATGTAGTATTTCCAAGTTTGCAGATGACACAAAACTAGGTGGGAATGTGTGTTGTGAGAAAAATGCAAAGCAGCTTCAAAGGGATATGGACAGACTTAGTGAGTGGGCAAGAATGTGGCGGATGGAAGATAATGTGGAAAAATGTGAGGTTATCCACTTTGGTAGGAGGAACAGATGTGCAGTGTATTTCTTAAAAGGTAAGAGATTAGAAAGTGTAGATGTACAAAAGGAGCTGGGTGTCCTTGTCAATAAGTCACTGAAAGCTAACATGCAGGTGCAGCAAGCAATTAAGAAGGCTAATGATATATTAGGCTTTATTGCAAGAGGATTTGAGTACAGGAGTAGTGAAGTCTTGCTTCAATAGTACAGAACCTTGGTTAGACCGCACCTGCAGTACTGTGTGCAGTTTTGGTCCCCTTACCTTAGAATGCATATTATTGCCATAGAGGGAGTGCAACGAAGGTTCACCCGGGATGGTGAGACTGTCTTATGAATAGAGATTGGGGAAACTGGGCCTGTATTCTCTGGAGTTTCGAAGAATGAGAGGTGACCTCATTGAAACCTACAAAATACTTCAAGGGATCAACAGGGTAGATGCAGCTAAGGTGTTTCCCCTGGCTGGGGAGTTTAGAACCAGGGGACAAAGTTTCAAAATAAGGGGGAAGCCACACAGGACAGGGATGAGGAGAAATTTCTTTATTCAGAGGGCTGTGAATCCTTGAATTCTGTACCCCAGAGAGCTATGGAAGCTCAGTCATTGAGTATGTTTAAAGCAGAGATTGACAGATTTCTAAATACAAGTACATGAGGGGATATGAGGATAGTGTGGGAAAAAGGCATTGAAGTGGATGATCAGCCATAATCGTATTGAATGGCTGGGCAGGCTCGATGGGCTGATTTTCCTACTCCTGCTCCTATGCTCGTATGTTCCTATGTTCCACATCACGCATGGTAGGGATGAGGAGGTGGGAAGTCCTTAACCCCTTAATGTTTGAGTTCTCTCATGCAAGTCTTGGTAACGCCGAAGGACAGCAGTTGGAGAGAGTGGGGGCTATCCGTCCACCTCTGAGGAAGAGGAGAGATCCTCAGATGCACCACAAGATCACTCTCCCGCATCTTCCACCAGTGCAGATAGTTTTACGTCAGTCGGTATGCATTCGTGAGTCAATTCATGCCCCTTAATTGGTCACCGCCGGTAATATGCCGCCTAGGTTCCCACCGCTGGCCAAAGCAGGGTCGGCTCCCACTTTTGGCCCTGGCGACAGAACTTCATTTTCAATGAGAAAATTCAGCTCAGATTGTCTGTAGCATTGAAGAGCAAATGGAGTTAAATGGAATGATATGTGTGACAGAAATCATACCTGTCAAATGGAAACATATTAATTTTGTCATATGGGACACTGCTTGAAACTTTTTACTGGACATTACAAATAACGTTTAAAAAAAAAGCAGAACTGAACAGCTGAAAACATGGTTGCATATCTGCATTCTGAGAAGACAAGGGCTGGACAGATGAATAGAGAAATAATGCGGGTGCTCCTTGATTCAATTAGCAAGACTGGTCTTGGCAATAGTGGTGATCAACATCCTTTGACTTTGTAAGAGCCAAACCCCAATCCCCACCGAGTATGTCTGAAAGACTTTTAAATCCAACAACCCTCCAAGAAGTTGCTGTTTCAAACAGAGATGGCCACATGACCTATCTGCTGGTAAGACTGGGGCTTTTCAATTCTGCCTCACAGAAGGAAACAGATTGCAATTCTGAACCTCAAGAGGAAGACCTCTCTCTCTCTCTCCAGCAAAGTCCCAGGAAAACCACAGAGGCAGCTTCTACGCTTCAAAACTACAGACAAAGCCTCTCTTCAGCCTTCTGGTACCACAGAAGGAAGCCTGCAATTGTGCACATGGCCCCAGCAAGGACTCCAAGACCTTAACTTCAATTGAGGACAGTATACCAAGGACATTAAGAACCGTATCTGTATTCCATTTATTACAAACTCTACATAACCCCCCAACTTTTTCTTCCCCTCTGTATCTATTTGTGTGTGTGTGTGTCTCTCGTATGCCTGTGAGCGTGGATGCGTTGCTTATTTTAGTAATTTTAACCGGGTTAGAGTGATAAGGCTAATAAATTTACATCTTTCTTGTTTAAACTCAAGAAAACCTGTCTGATTGGTTCATTTGCAATTGCAATTAGAGTGCAGTGAGCAAGGTGGTAAGCTAAAATCACTGTGTTTAAAAAGATAAACCCTTTTATGTTCAAACCAGAGAAGGGGCGAGAGGGGAGCCTGAGACCCCTTCCTCACCTGGTCATAACATATGTAGCAGGCAAGGCTGAACATAATGATCAACAACACAAAGAACTGTAGAGACCATCCAACTGAATAGAATAGTACATGGTATGAATAGTACATGGTATGTAGATTTGTAATGGGGCTAGTCTTAATTAGAATATATATAACATGCAAATGAGCTCAGTGTATTTCAATTCAGTAATTTTAGGAGACACTAGTAGACCCAAAACCACTCCACTAAAACATATGATGGCAGCCACAGATCTTTCCAGTCTCTGAGTAAAGAAGATAAAAGAAGGTACAATGGGACATCTAAAGGGAAAAATTCAGAAATCACTGTGTAGATACCTGAGAATCTGGGTCTACCAGTTGCTGCAACTCTGGAACATTGTTCATTTGATGGTGTCAACTTCTTCTGTCCTGTGCTACCCTTCCACATTTCACATAGGTCAACTGCATCCAGTCCATTGTATCTTTCATCCATTTTCTCCTCTGCTTCCCTCTCCTATGTTTTCCGTTGATCTTTCCTTCCTATAATTGTCTCTGTCTACCTTCTGCTCTAATGATGTGACTGAAATATTGTATCTTTCTCTCTTTGATGTTATGCACCAACTTCCTTTTCTCTCCAGCCATTTCCAGCACTTCCTCATTAGCCTTTCTGTCTGTGTAGGATATGCGGAATATCCCCCTATATATCCACATCTCAAATGCATTCAGCTTATCAATAGTGTCTTTGTTTGTTGTCGATGTCTCTGAGGCATATAACATAGATGACAAAATGCAGCACCTCAGCATTCTTTGCCTAAGATTCAGTTTATTTCTTTCATGTTAATGCGTCCTTCATCCTGACAAAGCTGGTTTTAGCTATCTCAATTCTCCTTCCGATCTCAAAATCACATTTCCCATCGTCTGTGATAATCTGCCCAAGATATGTGAACTTTCTCACTTGTTCCAGGACTTGTCCATTGTTCCATTTTCACTTCTGTGGTTAGGTCTCTGCTTAGCACCACAATCTTGGTCTTCTTCACATTCATTCTTAATCCACATTCCACACTCTGTGCGTTCACTTTGTTCACAATTTCCTGTAGTGCTTCTTCTGACTCTGCAATCAGTGCAGTGTCATCTGCAAATCTCAAATTGTTGATGTTCAAGCCACCAATGTTGCAACATGGTAGATTTTCTCTGTCTCTGAAGATAGCTTCAGTGTACAGGTTTAACAGTTTCTGGGGACAAAACACATCCCTGGTGCACTCCTCTTTTGATTGGGAAACTGTCTGACAAGCTGCTATCAAGTCTCATCACAGCTGATTGATTCCAATATAGATTCTGAATTATCCTTTTATCATTTCTGTCAATTTCTAGTTTGTTTCAGCACTCCATTATTTTCTGATGGTAGACTCTATCAAATGCCTTCTCATAGTCTATGAAGCATACATACACAGGGATTTGCACTTCCAGGTATCTTTCAATGACGACGCTCAAATTAAAGACACCCTCTCTTGTTCTTTTCTTTCGTCTGAATCCTGACTACAAAATATCTCTGTTTCTATAGACTGGTCATTTCTTTCCAAAATGATTATTAGAATCATTTTGATCACATGGCTCATGAGGCTTATTATCCTGTGCTCTGAACATCTAGGGGTTTTGGTTTCTTTGGGAACTTAATGAAAACTGACTGCATAAGATCCACAGGTAGGAATCCTGTTCTGTAAATTTTTTTGCAGAGGTCTGTCAGTATCCCAATGTTAACATCGTTCAGGGCTTTCAGCATTCTGTTGGTACCTCATCGATTCCAGGTATTTGCTTTCATCTTTTTGATCGCTGCGCTGACTTCTGCCTCTATTATCTCCAATCCTTCTCTTCCTCTGATGATACCAATTCACTTTTGTCTTCATCGTCATACAGCTCTCTAAGGTACTCCACCCATCGTTTCTCTACACTTCCTTTCTCAAAGAGAAGTTCACCAACCTTGCTCCTTATACAGCCATTATTTGTAGTTATTCTTTTCTTATATGAAAGGCACAATTCAGCATAGTGGCGCCTCATCAGACCGCTTTCCAATCCTGAGTGGTGTGAAACAGGGCTGTGTTCTCGCACCTACACTGTTTGGGATCTTCTTCTCACTGCTTCTCTCACATGCGTTCAAGTCTTCAGAAGAAGGAATTTTCCTCCACACAAGAGCAGATGGCTGGTTGTTCAACCTTGCCCGTCTAAGAGCGAAGACCAAAGTTCGGAAAGTCCTCATCAGGGAACTCCTCTTTGCTGACGATGCTGCATTAATATCTCGCACTGAAGAGTATCTGCAGAGACTCATCGACAGGATTGCGGCTGCCTGCAACAAATTTGGCCTAACCATCAGCCTCAAGAAAACGAACATCATGGGACAGTACTTCAGAAATGCCCCATCCATAAATATTGGCGACCACACTCTGGAAGTGGTTCAAGAGTTCACCTACCGAGGCTCAACTATCACAGTAACCTGTCTCTCGATGCAGAATTCAACAAGCGCATGGGGAAAGGCTTCCTCTGCTATGTCCAGACTGGCCAAGAGAGTGTGGGAAAATGGCGCACTGACACAGAACACAAAAGTCCAAGTGTATCAAGCCTGTGTCCTCAGTACCTTGCTCTACGGCAGCGAGGCCTGGACAATGTACATCAGTCAAGAGCGACGTCTCAATTCATTCCATCTTCGCTGCCTCCAGAGAATCCTTGGCATCAGGTGGCAGGACCGTATCTTCAACACAGAAGTCCTCGAGGCGGCCAACATCCCCAGCATATACACCCTACTAAGCCAGCGGCGCCTGAGCTGGCTTGGCCATGTGAGCCGCATGGAAGATGGCAGGATCCCCAAGGACACATTGTACAGCGAGCTCGTCACTGGTATTAGACCCACAGGCCGTTCCTGTCTCCGCTTTAAAGACGTCTGCAAACGCGACATGAAGTCCTGTGACATTGATCACAAGTTGTGGGAGTCAGTTTTACGCGATCGCCAGAGCTGGCGGGCAACCACAAAGGCGGGGCTAAAGTGTGGCGTGTCGAAGAGACTTAAAAGTTGGCAGGAAAAAAGACAGAGGCGCAAGGAGAGAGCCAACTGTGTAACAGCCCCGACAACCAATTTTATCTGCAGCACCTGTGGAAGAGTCTGTCACTCTAGAATTGGCCTTTATAGCCACTCCAGGCGCTGCTTCACAAACCACTGACCACCTCCAGGCACTTACCCATTGTCTCTCGAGACAAGGAGGCCAAAGAAGGTTCTTTTCTTATCTGGCAGTGCTTTAACTTTCTCATGCAATGCTCTCATATTGTGCCTTTACTCCAGTTCTTCTGTTTCCTTGCAAGTCTTCATACCACTTTTCCTGCTGCTCTACATGCTTTTCTTATCTGCTTTTCTATTTCATCATATTCTTCTTTGTTGTTCTTATTCTGTCTCCTTTTCTCCATCATATTTAGTATTTCATCAGTCATCCACTTTTGATGTTTTATTCCTTTTTTTCTTAGGGACTGTCTCAGCTACTGTGTATTTCATGCTCTGTTTCAACCTTTCCCAATGCCCTTCTGTTGTTCCCTCCTGACTAAGATCTTGATTTGTCACTTCCTGAAGTTAAGCTTCAGACTTGTTTGTAACCTCCACAGTATACTTCTTCACCACTTCTTCCTCTCTCAGTCTGCTTAGGTTGGCTTGATCTTTCATGGGATTTCTTTTCGGGATTTTCAGCTTGATCTTCATCTTCATTACAAGCAGGCGGTGATCTGAATTGATGTCTGCACCTGGGTAAGTGAAGTCATTTTGATGCTGTTCTTGTACCTCTCATTGATCATCAGAAAATCTATTTGATTTCTGTGTTACGACCAAGGTGGAGTTAATTCAGTCCCACTACTCCACAGGTCATAGCATATTAGTAAATCTTGCTACCTACTGGAAAATAGCCAAATTAAACACTCTATTTGTCCCCCAGAATAAAGCACACCAAACCAGGTTCCTTTAAACAACAACAAAATTAACTATTTGTTAATAAACTAAGTCTTAAACAATAATGAGATAACTTTATATGTGAAAAAATTATTTTCAAACTTCTTATTCTTCCTAACCCTCATGCACACACATACATTTAAAAAAACAGTTAACTGGGAGTAGTCTGTTAGGCATAATAAAATACTTAGGTTGTCACATTCTGGTAGGCTATTTCCGGGTCGATGAGGTGTCCCAGAGTCGAATAGTTGGATGCCACTCGAAGTCTCTCCAGGTGAGGCTGTTGAACAGTCTGTGATGAGTAGGTATTCATGGCACTTCGTCTGCAGCAGACATCACACAGATCCTTCAGCAAAAAGTGTGGCAACAGGTCTACTTGGGTTTTTAAATAGCAGTCTAGCAATAGAAGCTTTCTTGAGCTTTCAGGGCCTCCCAAAGCATAAGAGGCAACAGGAATCACTCCTGAGGCACAGATTTTTCAGAGACTGGCGGCAATAGGAATCTGCTACCTTTTAAAATGCAGGGCTTCCTCTCAGCAAAGGAGCCTTTCTCCACATAGAGCAACAACTCCTCTTTTCCTGGGCCTTTTCTCTCTCTCCAGGCAGACCACAGCCACCACCTTAAATGTAGAATTTCTTTTTACAAGAGAGGCAAACCTTCTTTTTCTGGGAGATGTATTTTTCTCTGGTCTGCAAAAAGCAGGTCCCAGCCAGTTTGTTCTGCCTCCTGCCTGTCCAGCTTACTGGTCTTCACATAGCAAAAGTGAAACTGAATGCGTAACAGTAAGTCATGTGACCTGTCATTTCCCTTGCTGTTGTTTGGAACAGGTGTCTTGCAGTCTTTCCCACACAGTTCAAACACCAAGTTGCAGCATTCAATATTCACAGAAAATCCTTTTTCTCAGTTTTCAAAACACTCCAAGCTTTCAAATAAAAAACAAAACTATTGTGACATATGTGAACAGCTCCTGAACCCTTCCAGGTGTAGAGACTTCTTGGGTGTTGTTTGAAGATTGTATTCAAAATGACCAAGTTGTTTTCCTCACAGAACTGTATCAGGCGTTCACCTCTGCTGTTCTTCATTCCTAGTCCATAAGCTTCTACCACATTTCTATGCCTCTCTCTGCCAACTTTTACATTCAAATCATCCATTCCTCAAAGTTTCAATGCTTCTTGCACCTCCTCATAGAATACTTCAACTGCTTCATCACTGTGATCCTGTGTGGGGCCCACACAGTTGCAAGCACGCAAGGTTCATTGGTTTCCCTTTAAATTTTGCGAGAATAACTCTCTCTGATATTGGCCAATATTCCTGCATGGTTCTCGCTTTCTTCTTTGTCAACATTATTCAGACTCCATTCTTTTGTTCACTGCAACCTGAGAAGATCATCACCTGCTTTCCTTTGTCTATTTTCCCAGATTCCATCCATCTAACTTCTGCCAATCTTAAAATGTCAATGTTGAGTCTTAACATCTCTTTCATGCAGTTGTCTATTTTGCCACTCTGGTAGAGTGTCCTCACATTCCAAGTTCCAATTTTCAAGAGTTCTTGTCTGGGTTTGAGATTAACATCATCAGATGGTAGCCTTTCTTCCAAGTTTGGGCTTCCCTTGTCATTCACTTGGCTATTCCTACTTCCTAGAAAGTCCTCTTCTCCCCTGCTCCTATTTACAATAAACATCTCTGCAGAGGGTCCAGGTCTGCCTACATCACTAATACTGTTCATATTAGATTCCATGACTAACTATGCGTGATACTTGGTGAGTACCCTGACTCTACCAAGGTCACTGGCCATTTGTCCTTAAGCATCATAACTCTGCCCTAGATGTGTCACATATTTTGCTGTTGTGCCTTCTAAGCCATTGACTGTGAGTAGTGAGTTCTTCTGCCTAAATCACCAATCCAGGCTTCGTGCACTTGAAAGGGGTGATGCGCCTTGTACAGCATCTTGCGAAGCTGCTGTTCCCCCTCACAAAGGACAGTACGCCAGCCGAGGCAAGGTGCCAGGGTGTGCCCGCTGGTGTGCACTACCAGCTCCTGGGAGGCATAAGTAAGAGTTGCATAATAGTGAGAGACCAGTGTTCCTTGTCCACACCTATGCTGTCATGGATGTGGGACTGATAAGGGTATAAAAGGACTACTCCTCAGATACTACTCCATACATTCTACTCAACTTGAAGCACAACTTCAAAGCATGGCCTCAACTACATTAGTCATTCAAGCAGCTTTCTTGCACAAAATATGCAGCAGAGTGAGTAAGAACTGAGAATAAACGTCATATGCAACCCTTATAAAATGCATCAGTTGCTGGATCTTGGCATTATTGGTATCATTGGAGATCATCATTGCCACTGGATGGATCTCACCAGCTTCCCAACTGACGGGGAGAACTTGGACCTGAGGAGTGAGTAACTAACTTGAGGGAGGAATAGGGACATGGTACAAAATGTATATTAACATAAATACATAAAACTACATCTGGCATTATGAGCTATGTTTTCAGAGAGAGTGTTCATGTCTCTGGGTGTTTATGTGGAGAATATGACATAACTCCATTTGCACTTACAATTATTCCAGATGCATAGCCGATGACGCTGATATTCTCTGTTCTTGTTTCAGTGAAAATACCAACGGCAGTGATTAGAAGTGACAGAAGTAGCAGAATACTTGAAAGCCACACTGCCCTCTTCTTTTTCTTCATCAGTAACTCTAACAAAAGGAAAATCCCAGTAATTTTATGCTATACAGGTTGCTTTTCAATCTTAAACATGATAAATTAATTTTCCTTTTCATGCGAGATTACATTTCTGAAGTAAATTTGTAAGTGGCTGCCGACAGCTGCAAGCTGTCCAATTTGAATGTAGTTATGTAGTTATATAACAGGGTTGTGAAACATTTTGGTGTTTGCGTACACTCCACAGAATGTCATTCATTATTTATTCTACTAGTTTGAGAACTTTTAATTGAAAATTATTTATAAAATGTGGTTTAATTTCAACTTTCATTTGTTTAAAATTATCTATCTTATCTAAAGTTATCAAAATTGGAGAAAGAGATAGAATAAGTAACTATGGGCCAGTCAGCCTAACCTTGAAGTTGGAAAATTATTGGAAAAAATTGTGAGGGACAGAATAAATCTTCATTTAGAAGGACATGGATTAATCAAAGACAGTCAGCATGGATTTGTTAACAGAAGGTCATGTCTGACTAACATGATTAAATTTTTTGAGGAGGTAACAAGGAGGGTCAATGAGGCTAGTGCATTTGATGCAGTCTATATGGATTTTAGCAAGGCTTCTGTTAAGGTCACACATGGCAGATGAGTCACGAAAGTAAAAGCCCATAGGATCCAAGGCAAAATGGCAAGTTGGATCCAAAATTAGCTCAGAGGCAGGAAGCAAACAGTAATGTCAATGGACGTTTTAGTGACTGAAAGGTTGTTTCCAGTAGGGTTCCGCAGGGCTCAGTACTAGGTCCCTTGTTTTTACTGGCATATATTGATTCGGACTTTGTCATGCTAGTCCCCCACCTGCCAAGAATGAGGCACATTAATTTTGTCATGAACATTGATTTTAAACTGTTACTGGAGTGAAGAAAGGACTTGTTAAACAGATCAGCCGTGGCTGGAAAATAGATTTTCATATTAACAGACGGTGATTGGAAAGACAAAGGACCATTCCCTGACACATTCAACCCACAATGGGCCTTGATCACCAGGTATTGTGTGTAAGAGGCACATTCCAGAGACTGCTAAGGTGGTACAATCCAAGACGTGGTCAGACCAGTTAGTCACATGACTAACCTGCTTGGCAACCCGGGTTTTTCTGAATTGTACAAACAGTTTGAACTCAGAATGTCTGTTTGCTCCTGAACTGAGAAGATCTCTGCTGTCTGCTCCCATCCCTTACTCACAGGCCTCTGAATCCACTGAAGACACATGAACCCCGGAAGAGAAAAGTCTCCTACAGCGAACAAGGTTTAAGAAGAATACTGGGCCCCAACAAAAAGCAAGATCTACCTACAATCAAGGACTCTACAGTGAGCTCGAAGAACCGTAACAAAAACTCTTCAGATATTGTCTCAAACTTTTCCACTTCATTTTTCTTCTCTTTTCTGTCTCTATTTGCATGTGCTTATCGTGTATGCATGCTAGCGTAGGTGCGTCATGTATCTGTGGGCATTAACCAAGTTAGAATTTAAGTTTAATAAATTTCAACCTAAGAAAACCTGTTTGTGCTGGTTTCTTTGCCTTATAATTGGAAAGCGGTGAACAAGGATTCACCAAGGGGGAGCTAAAAACACGGTGTGTTTAAAATTAAACCTTGTTACGGTAAAACCAGGTGAAGGCTGAGAGGGACCCCTAGACACCTTTCTCACCTGGTCGTAACAACTTGAATGCACCGGGAATGATTAAGAAGTGAGCAGATGATACAAAAATTGGTCACGTGGTTGATAATGAAGAAGAAAGATTTAGACTGCAGGAAGATATCAATGGACTAGTCAGGTGGGCGGGACACTAGTAAATGGAGTTCAATCCGGAGAAGTGTGTGGTAATGCACTGGAGAAGGCTAACAAGGCAAGGGAATACACAATAAATGGTAGGATACTGAAAAGTGCACAGGAACAGAGGGACCTTAGAGTGCATGTCTACAGATCCCTGAAGGTGGCTGAACAGGTAGATAAGCTGGTCAAGAAGACATACAGGACACTTGCCTTCATTAGCCGTGACATAGAATATAAGAGCTGGAAGGTTATACTGGAACTGTATAAAACACTAGTTGGCTACAGCTGGAGAATTGCATGTCGTTCTGGTCACCACTATAGGAAAGATGTGACTGCACTAGAGTGGGTACAGAGGAGATTTATGAGCGTGTTGCCTGGACTGGAGAAATTTAGTTATGAGGAAGGATTGGATATCCTAGGGTTGCTTTCTTTCGAACAGAGGAAGCTGAGGGGAGACCTTATTCCCCTTGGTTGAGTGGTCCATTATGAGGCGGCATAGATTTAGTGTAAGAGGTAGGAGGTTTAGAGGGGATTTGAGGAGAATTTTATTCAGCTAGAGAGTGGTGATGATCTGGAACTCACTGGCTGAAAGAGTGGTAGAGGCAGAAATCCTGATAACATTTAAAAAGTACTTGGATATGCACTTGAAGTGCCATAACCTACAAGGCTATGGACTAAGAGCTGAAAAGTGGGATAAGGCTGCATGGCTACTTGGAACTGGTGTGGATACGATGGGCCAAATGGCCTCCTTCCATGCTGTAAATTTCTATGATTCTATAAATGGTCTCTCCATTTTCTTGTCACAGATAGTTTATTGCCCCGATCATGCACTGACATTATTCCAAAAAATATCATGGATATTTTATCCCTCCTAAGTGGGCATTGCAAAAATGTCACTCCCACATATAATCTGAGAAAATACATTTTATTATTGCTGTTTTATTTCAGTAGATGATTTAGCTACAGAAGTATTAAAACTTTTATGCATAACTATAAATATCCTATCAGTAAAGATTCTTGCAACAAGTTAAGTTTGGGAAATAGTAGCAGTGCTTAGATACTTTTCAATATTTGGGGTGGCACAGTGGTGCAGTGGTTAGCGGCGCAGTGGTTAGCACCGCAGCTCCAGCAACCTGGGTTCAGTTCTGGGTACTGCCTGTGCAGAGTTTGCAAGTTCTCCCTGTGGGTTTCTGCCGGGTGCTCCAGTTTCCTCCCACAGCCAAAGACTTGTAGGTTGGCCATTGTAAATTGCCCCTAGTGTAGGTAGGAGAATGGTGAGGATGTGGTAGGGAATATGGGATTAATATAGGATTAGTATAAATGGGTGGTTGTTGATCAGCACAGACTCAGTGGGCCAAAGGGCCTGCTCAGTGCTGTATCTCTGTATTCTTTAGTTTAGTTTAAAGATACAGCACTGAAACAGGCCCTTCGGCCCACTGAGTCTGTGCCGACCATCAACCACCCATATATATACTAATCCTACACTAATCCCATATTCCTACCACATCCCCACCTGTCCCTATATTTCCCTACCACCTACCTATACTAGGGGCAATTTATAATGGCCAATTTACCTACCAACCTGTAAGTCTTTTGGCAGGAAACCGGAGCACCCGGAGAAAACCCACGCAGACACAGGGAGAACTTGCAAACTCCACACAGGCAGCACCCAGAATTGAACCCGGGTCGCTAGAGCTGTGAGGCTCCGGTGCTAACCACTGTACCGCCATTCTGTAATACATGCCTTCTTTTAAGTTTCAATTAGCTTGCTTTATGTTTTTGAATCAGCATCCTGTATATCTTCAAGTTTGTATTAAATAAAGAGAGGGTGGCACAGTGGCGCAGTGGCTAGCACCGCAGCCTCACAGCTCCAGTGACCAGGGTTCGATTCTGGGTACTGCCTGTGTGGAGTTTGCAAGTTCTCCCTGTGTCTGCATGGGTTTTCGCTGGGTGCTCCGGTTTCCTCCCACAGCCAAAGACTTGAACGTTGATAGGTAAATTGGCCATTATAAATTGCCCCTAGTATAGGTAGGTGGTAGGGATATGGGATTAGTGTAGGATTAGTATAAATGGGTGGTTGAGGGTCGGCACAGACTCAGTGGGCCGAAGGGCCTGTTTCAGTGCTGTATCTCTAAATAAAAATAATAAATAATAATTCTGAGAAATTGGATTCATTGCATGATTTCTACAGTACAATTACACAAAAAAGTTAATGTACAAACATTTTTGGTTTTATAGTCTGCCACCTTGTTGGATGTTCATTTCACTGGAACTTCTTAAAATGTATATTAAGTCATTTTTTACATAAATTATGATACATATTAAGTACTATTGCAGTTTAAATCTCAGGAATTGCTTGTGCAATTACAGTTTATAAATAATGAGGCTCAGTTATTTTCTTTATTTGTTCTGCAATATTTCAGTCCTTTATATATGGTTCATATGTAATGATCCTTTGTAAAGTAAAAGTAATGGAAACATGTTCAATTAGAAGAATCAAAACAATATGAAAGTTTTAGACACATAACTAAATTAGAATTGGCTTTTTTTGTTGCCTTCATCAATTTGTTCCCCATTCATGAAACCATTGGTTCCTCGTTGGGGTAGGATTCCACTGGCTCCTGTCAACCTTCAGTACTTCACCCAACTCACAGAATCACAGAATGGTTACAGCACAGAAGGAGGCCATCCAGCCCTTCATGTCTGTGCAGGCTCTCTGCAAGAGCAACTCAACTAGTCCCACTCCCCCTCCCTTTCTCTGTAGCCCTGCAATTTTTTTCTCCAGATAATTATCCAATTCCCTTTTGAACGCCACGATTGAATCTGCCTCTGCCACATTCTCAGGCAGTGCATTCCGGATGGCTCTTATTAGTTGTGTGATTCTTGACAGTGACTGTCAATGAGATGCTTCATGGCTGAACCTGGTTCATTGAGGGCAGCTGGAATCAGGAGCTTTGGTTCAATTGCCCTTCACCCTGTAATCCAGGACTGATACTCTGACCAAGATCAGGTAACTCTGTTAAGACTGGGGATCAAAACTGTGACTTCTGTGATCCCTCTGATTTAGCTACTCACTGAATAAACTCACTGAGCCATCAGGGGATATGATGGTAAATAAAAACGCTCTGAAGAAGAACCCGGTCGAAAAGGTGATCCTGTATTTTATCTCTACTATTGCTGACCAACGTGCTGTGTATTTAATGCATTTTCTGTTTTTTGTTTGGGAGGAATGTTTCACTCCAAAAGACAGTTTTAGCATAAATAAAAACAGAAAATGCTGGAAATACTCAGAAGGTCTAGCAGCATCTGGGAGAAAGAGAATTAATGTTTCAGGCCAAGGATCTTTCGTTCTAACAAATTGAAATATCTTTTAAAATTCAGCCTCAGTGGAATGTAGGAGAGAGGTGCCCAGCCTAAGGTAACACTCATTTAATGTACAGCTCAGCTGAATGGAGAGTTAAAATAGTAAGAATCAGTACGGTGTCGTCCTATTTAATTTTGATGAGTTTGTAAAACTCAAGCAGTAAATGAGGCTTGTATAAAAATCATAAATGTTGAGAATGCACAGAGAACACAGATTGCTTAACAGTTAACAGAAGACTCCTGTTCAGAACTGCTTTCATGAAATCACAAGATCAGAATAACTTATATTTTCCCTTTAGATATCTCCCGTATATTTCCGTCATTTTCTATTTCATTCCAGATTTACAACTTACCCATTTAAAAAAAAATCTATAAATTCGGCGAGTGATGTGATATAAGAGAACGGATTTCCTTTTCGACATTTTAATATTTTAAACTGGCGGTTTGAATAGAAATGTTAGTAGCCTGAAGAACTTGTGCAATCGTTCGCGTCTTGGCGTTTTAAAAACATTTGCAAAGTTCAGTCTTCGCATTCTCGAAAACGTGCCCGTTGTAACTGTTTTTTGGAGGATAAATTCGTAAAGTACTTTCAGCCAAAGTCTAACTGATCCTGGCACAGTATCCGAATATTACAGCCTTGTCGCTTGTGTAACTTATAGGGGGAAGTGGGGTAATGCAAACTCACGGTGAGACCCAAACTAACGTGGTCAGAAAAGTTTTTGTGCAAAATTTCGTATCATCATCGCAAATGTATATGGTCAGCATAGTTTAATGTGTATGACTTTTAATCCCTTCCACTATATGCTGTTCTTCCAAACGAATGCAATTGATCTTAAATGTGCAAGTAAAATTACATTGAATCGTAATTAAATAAAACAAATGCAACTGGATGGAAATAATTTAAATACGTATAAACGGGGGTGTCTGTGGGAAAAGCCAATGAGTAATTACAGAATAAAAGCAGGCGAGGGACCATGAGTTTACTTTCAATGTTGGTCTGCCGTCACTAAATGGTTTTCTTCTGAATTTTGGAATGCAGTGAAATTGGACCTGTCCAGGGTGCATAACACATTATTGCATCCACACAGATAACTGCAGGCACGATTACATTCTCCATTTGATTTATGTGTGTCTTGCTGTTATTTTATGTATAATTTTTGTAGTTTATATATAGAAAGCGCCACTTTCCATTCCCCTCGATCAAAGTTCGCATTATTTAATAACAACTTTGGCGAGACAAAGAACCTGCATCCACAATTTGAAAAGAATTAAACTATTGCATAACTTAGTGCAGAGGTATTCGTATTTACAAAATCAGGAACTCACCGAACAGTTCGAAACGAAGGTGGGGTTGATTTTGCTCTGGTGTCGGTTGCATGTCTTTTTGTTCCCTCTAAATTAAATGATGTAGAGAAGCGCGCTTGGGTAAAGGAGGTTACTCGCGGATTATGAAGTTTCTGTTGTACAGTCACCAGATGTAGGACTAGATTTCAGCTGCTCCAGGTCCTGAATTCGATCTCCTGGACTCCACACGAATAGACAGGCTTTCCCGGCTGCAGGACTGATGGCCTCAGCTTGGGGAACAGCGCTAGCCCCACGGAGCCTTGACGTGCAGACTCACGTACAGTAACGCCTCCAAGTTGCATTCACCACCACCCGCATATTCCTCCAACAGCAAGTTGCACAAGCAACGAGATACTTGTGATACAACAACAACTTGTATTTATACAGCGCCTTTAACGGAATTAAAACAGGACCCTCATAAAGGAATTTTTGACTGAGTCCATATATGAGGGCAGATGGCCAAAGGCTTGGTCAAAGAGGTAGGTTTTAAGGAACACCTCAAAGGAGGAGAGATAGTGAGGCGGAGGGGTTGAGGGAGGGAATTCCAGAGCTTAGGACCTTGGCAGCTGAAGGCGCAGCCACAATAGTGGAAAGTTTAAAATCCGGGATGCTCAAGAGGCCAGTGTTAGAGGAACGCAGATATCTCAGAGGGTTGCGGAGCTACAGGAGGTTAGAGATAGGGAGAGGCAAGGCCGTGGAGGGATTTGAAACTGAGAATGAGGATTTTGAAATTGAGGCGTTGCCTAACTGGGAGCCAATGTAGGCTGATGAGTGTGGGGGTAATGGGTGATCAGATTCAACAGCAGATGAACTGAGGCAGAGGCATACTCAGGTGATGTTACAGAGGTAAAGTAGGCAGTCTTCGTGATTGCGCAAATATGTGGTCCAAATCTCACCTCAGCGTCAAATATGACACCAACATTACAACCCGTCTGATTCAGCCAGAGAGAGGGATGGAGTCAATGGCTGGGGAAAAGAGTTTGTAGCGGAGACCAAAAACAATGGCTTCAGTCTTCCCAATATTTAATTCGAGGAAATTGCTGCTCATCCAGCATCGAATGTCGGACAAGCAGCCAGGCAACGACCATCTCCAACAAGAGAGAATCTTACCAACTCCCCTTGACATTCTGAATCGCCCACTATCAACATCCTGGAGATTACCATTGACCAAAAACTGAACTGGGGTAGCCATATAAATACCGTGGCTACAAGAGCAGATCAGAGGCTAGGAATCCTGCGCAAGTAACTCACCTCCTGACTCCTCAAAGCATGTCCACCATCTACAAGGCACAAGTCAGGAGTGTGATGGAATAATCTCCACTTGCCTGGATGGGTGCAGCTCGAACAACATTCAAGAAGCTCGACACCATCCAGGACCAAGCAGCCCACTTGATTGGCACCCCATTCACAAACATTCACTCCCTCCACGACCGACACATAGTGGCAGCAGTCAGCAGTATGTACCATCTACAAGTTGCACTGCAGCAACGCACTAAGGCTCCTTAGACAGCACCCTCCAAACCCGTGACCTCCACCACCTAGAAGGACAAGGGCAGCAGATGCATGGGAACACCACCATCTCCAAATTCCCCTCCATAGATGGGAAATAGGAGGGGTGGGGGGGCCAAGGATGGATACTTGGGGGACGCCAGAGGTAATGGAGTGGAAAGCAAAGCCATTTTGAATGGTAAATCACTGATACAGAAAGACTGAGGGCTTTGAATGTGACACTGTGAACATTCCACTTTACGTTTCCTGTACATAAATCTTCTCCTTTAGAAATCTCTCCAGTGATTTTATTGTGTAGGATTCAAAGATACAAACTTTTCATTTTGCAATTCTAAGACTATGGACCAGATGGGATAGCCTTGAGACAGAGTCATTTTCTAAGTTTACTGGAATGATTACAAAACATGAATAAAGGGATAACAAGTCATCCAGCAGAAACATTAATTCTGTTGCACTCTCCACAGAAAAGAGTACTTCCAGCATTTTCTATTTTTATTTCAGATTTCCAGCATCTGCAGTATTTTGCTTTTGTTTTGATATTGCTCTGACACTTTATATTCTTTTCCACTTAATTCTATCTGCAAAGCTTATGAATGTTTGTTTTCAAGGATGGCTAGTTCTGCTATTTAACAGCTGTTGGCATATTTAATCATTTAAAACCTAAAGGTGGTAAATCGTCCAAAGAAATTCCCATTATTGATATTTTCATTGGTATGGTGATTCAATATAAAAGTTTCATCCAGCTACAATCTTCCCATTGTCACTTTGCAAATCAGCAAGCACAGAATGTCAAGCACTGCAATTTTAAACAATTTATTAATGGGATATGAATGATACTAAAGGTATATGCACACACATTCCTGAGATGTGGCATTGTGGGCAAGGCTGTCATTTATCTGCCCATCCCTGGTTGCCCTTGAAAAAAATGATAGTGGGTCTTCCTTGTAAGACTCTTATAAAGGGGGCCTCACTTCCCCTTAAGGACCTGACTCCATACTGAGTATCAATCGCACAAAACAGACTTTGGATACAATTTCCACTTTTTGGGGAACACCTTTATTAACTCACCAAGCAATAGTATGAACTTAGAACGCCAGTTGCTTAGTAGACCCGCATACAGGGTTCGTTCCTGGGTGGCCAGGTCCACTGAACGACTTCTCCCGCACGACTTCCTGTGACTGACCAAGTCACACTTCCCAGCTGCAGCAACAATGTCCTTGTGATATGGCTTGTAGACAGGCTGTTTGGTGTTGTAACAGCCCAGGCAACCACATCAATGACATGTCCTGACTTGTCTGTGTGTGTCTGTGTATATGTGGGGGGTGTCCTTGTTCAGTTATGCTGTTTTTTATTTTTTAAAAGTCCAATATTAACCCCAGCAATGACGTCTTCAGTCAGCATTCTTCTCCCTTCGCCTCGATGTCCTTCGCCTCCACATTTTTACCACTGGGTGAACTCCACAGTCTGGTTTACACCACAACTAGTTACATTTTACTTTTGAACAGAAATGCAGGATATATTAACAAATGCCTCACAGCTGAACAAAACTACAAGGGATATCCAAATGCCTTGCATCGTCTGGAACCATTGCAGCTCATGCGACAAAGGTGCTCCCACTGTGTTTGTTGGGTAGGGAGTGCCAGGATTTTGATCCAATGACAATGAAGGAACGATAATATATGCCCAAGTCAGAGTGATGTGTGGCTTGGAGGTGAACTTGGAGGTGATGGTGTTCCCATCTGTCTGCTGCCCTTATGCTTATAGCTGTTTTGGAATTTCTAAAATTCGTTCATGGGATGTAGGCGTCACTGGCAAGGCCAGCATTTATTGTCCATCCCTAATTGCCCTTGAGAATGGTGGTAAGCCGTCTTCATGAATTGCTGCAGTCTATCTGGTGTACGTACACCCACAGTGATGTGGGGGGGAAGCGCCAAGTTTTTGACCCAGCAACAGTGAAGGAATGACGATGTAGTTTTGTTAGAATGATGTGTGACTTGGAGGGGAACTTGGAGGTAATGGTGCTTCCATGCATCTGCTGCCCTTGTCCTTCTAGATGGTAGAGATGGAGGGTTTGGAAGGTGTTGTCAAAGGAGGCTTGGCAAGTTACTGCAGTGCATCTTTTAGATGGTACACACTGCTGCCACTAAGTGCTGGTGGTGGAGGAAATGAATGTTTAAGGTAGTGGATGGGGTGCCAATCAAGCGGGCTGCTTTGTTGTGAATACTGTCGAGCTTCTTGAGTGTTATTGGAGCTGCACTCATTTAGGCAAGTGGAGAATATTCCATCATACTGATGGGCTTTGGGGAGTCAGGAGGTGAGTTATTTGCCACAGAATTCCCAGTTGCTGACCTACTCTTGTAGCCACAGTATTTATATGACTGGCCCAGTTAAGTTTCTGATCAATGATAACCCCCAGGATATTGATGGTGGGGGACTCAGTGATGGTAATGCCACTGAACATCAAGGGAAGATGGTTAGATTCTCTCTTGTTGGAGATGGTCATTGCCTGGCACTTGTGTGACGCGAATGTTACTTGTGCTGATGAAGAAACTTTGGAAAGTTGCTGCTGTGCAGCCTGTAGATAGAAGAAATTGCAGCCATAGTACAGTGATCTTGGAAGAAATGAATGAGGAGACTATCAAGCAGACTACTTAATCGTGGATGGTGCTGAGCTTTCTGAATGTTAGTACAGCTTCACCCACCCACGCAAGGGGAGATAATTCCATCATACTCCTGACTTGTGCCTAGTAGGTAGCGGAAAAGCTTTGGGGACTTGAGATGAGGCACCTGCTGCAGAATACCCAGCCTCTCACTTGCTCCAGTAGTTTGGTGGCTGGTCCAGTGAGTTTCTGGTCAATGCTAACCATTAGGATGCTAATGGTGGTGGTAATAATGCCACTGAATTTAATGGGGAGTGATTAGGCTCTGTCTTGTTGGAGATGCCCAATTCCTGGCACTTTAGTGGCACGAATGTTAATTGCCACTTATCAAACCAAGCCTAGTGTTGTCTAGGTCTTGCTGCATGCAAGCATGGACCACTTCATTATCTGAGGAATTACCAACAGAGCTGAGCATTGTGCAATCACCAGTGAACAGTCCCACATCTGACCTTATGACAGAGTGAAGATAATTGACGAAGTTGCACGGGATGTGGGCTGCACTAGCATGGCTGGCAGTTATGGCCTTTTCCTAGTTGCCCTTGAGAAGGTAGTGGTGGGCCTTCTTCTTGAACTGATGCAGTCCATTTTTCTGTTCTGATGAACAAAAGGCCTAAATGTCCGTAGTCTCTCCGTATAACTAAAGCGCTTCATCCACGTTATCATCTTAATAATTCCCTTCTGTACCCTCCCCATGGCCTTGACATCTTTCCTAAAGTAAAGAACCAAAAACTGGGCATAATATTTTAACTTCTGTCTAATCAAAGTTTTGCATTTGCTTTTGCATTGCCTCTTTGCTTTTGTACTCAACACCCCTATTCCTTAAACCTAGAATCCCAATTTTTTTATAAATAAGTTTATCAACTTGTCCTTCCACTTTTAAAGGTTTCAACTCCTCTCTATTTAGTGTATTATCTCAGCTTTCTTTACATAATGGTGGCAAGAGTTAGCCCCTCATGAAGGTAAGGTTGTGCAGCGTGCACAAGATCACAACAAATCCTGACACCCACTCTGCTGAGTACTGCAGGGCTGCTCCAGTTTGGTCCAGGCAGCAGACGCATTGTTTCAACATGTCAATGGTTTTCTCCACCACATTCCATTTGGCAGCATGACTCCCATTTTATGCATGCTGCGGATTGCAGACTGGAGTCCTCAACTTTTGTCAGTGGATAGCCCTTGTTGCACAGTGTTGAGTCAAATGTAGCTGGCACAGCAGACTTGCAGAATGAAGGCACCATAACTGCTGCCAGGATACCAGGCACCGACCTGCATGATTGCCTGCCCATTGTCACACGCTGGACGTTGAGGGCAACATACCCTCTAATTTTATTTTTTGGAGCACATGGGCAATTTGTTTAATTGCACAGCCTCTTTAAATTTTTTTGCATGCGCGGTACCTTAAAGGGGCCAACTTGTGCACAGTCAGCACTAGAACTTTCAGGTTGCTGCACAGCTGAGCAACTTAGAGGGAACTTAGAGGGGGAGTGGAATCCCTTTGAGATCTGGTACAGGGTAGAGCTGACATGCAGCACCTGCAAAGTTATGTGTGTGTAGTCAACGGCATCCAGCACCATGGGAAAGCCTTCAATTCTAGTGAAGCCATGTACTCCCTCAGCCTGCTTCTCTCTAGCAAGGGAAAATGAAATGTAGTTATCTCTCAATGAATAGGGAGCCTCAGTAACCTCCCTTACGCAACAATGGATGACAAAGTGCAAGATGTTGCAAATATCTCCAGCTTCAGCCTGGAAGGAGTCACAGTCAGCTTCACAGCTACTGGCAATACGGTCCTCACCCTGCTCTGAGGTAGCAGTTGTGGCTGCAGCAGGTGGGAGATTTCAGTGAGGATGTCCTTACTGTAACACAGATATTGCACACATTGTTCCTCACTGAGGCTCAGTTAAGAGAACACTGCCTGAACACCCTGAATAGACATGGCTTCCTGTTGAGAGCCCTACCTGCCCCCACCCCCCATCTCATCCCTCTTCCCACAACATGTACTGCTTTTTGAGGCCTCTGTTCATTCTCCAAGCCAAGTTATATTCCAAGGGGTCTGGTTACTAGCACATACATGTCTGGGAAAAACTGGTTTGTGCCGATACTTTGAAGTTAGCAAAAAATCCTTGAGCATCTACCACACCACTCCCTGTAGACTTTCACAACTTGAACTAGAAAGCAGGAAACACTTCAGAATCGAACCAACAGCCAAAAGAAATCAACTCGGAGAAAAACTGTAAGTGATCCCTTGAAGTAGAGCTGGTGAAGTGGGGGAGGGTCCTCCCTCCTGGTGAATGCATGCTCAGCTGTGCGAGGTTAAGAGAGCATTTTAGCTAGGCATTGAGTTCCAAAATGGCAATG
This sequence comes from Heterodontus francisci, assembly GCF_036365525.1. Classification (NCBI taxonomy): domain Eukaryota; kingdom Metazoa; phylum Chordata; class Chondrichthyes; order Heterodontiformes; family Heterodontidae; genus Heterodontus; species Heterodontus francisci. Next base: position 93,417,408 of record NC_090381.1, on the reverse strand, counting down.
CTGAGGTCAAATCAGCATTGCACGCTGATTGATATCATGATCTGCCTGCTCTGCAAACTTCTAGTGGCTGTTCACTATATTTGCGCTAACGGCTTCACCAATATGGCATCCAATGAGACTCACCCCAATGCGTGTACACGTGATGCAAACGCTATTTTGGTTCCCAATGGCACTAATCCCAATATTGCACTGGTAATATCTAATGATGAAATACATCATCTAGTATTGAGATAATTGTAGGCTGTAGTTTTACATGATTAAAGGGCATGGATGTTTGATCAAAAACCAAAGTCAGAAGGCCAAATGAGCTGTTCATTTTGGTGACTCGGGAAGCCAATGGATGAATATCAAGACAAAAGTCCCACATTGATCAAGCAGGAGGGGGGGGCGGGGAATTCACCAAACCAGCTCATTGGGTGGAAGCCTGTGAACCTGTGTTGGTGCAGCCTGGCAGATCATAGTGGGGCAATTCAAGGGAAATCAAATATTATTGGTGCATTAGAGTGGAGTCAGTGGCACTATCAGAGAGTGGAGTGGCGCTGTGAGATACGATTGCCAATGAATCTGTGATTGCTCCAACTTTAAGAAATTTCACACAGTATATACACTCAATGCGGTAGATTTTGAGCTTGTGCGATGGCGTAAAAGTGGTTATATTGAATCAGCAGCCCAAATTACATCTTTCCTGATTTCTATTTCCATTGATGTCAACAAGTGGACAAGTGGCCAATGAAAGATTTGCAGAACACAGGGTGTATTTAGTTGCTATTACATCAATAGCTGGTACATGAGTGATTCAGCTTCTCGAGGCCAAGGAGGCCATCATTTACAGTATTTTGGGGTGAAAGATGTGCCTTTGGATAAAGTACCCTCTTTGGACATGTGAAAAAGAAATGTGAGTGGGCAATACGGTGTAATGCTTTGGAATGATTTCAATGTTGAAGTAGCTCTGAATCATGGAGCCCTAAAAAAAGGCATCAAGCTGATTCTGGAAAGCAGAGACAATCCTATGCAGTATTATCACAGCTAGCTTTTGTGGGCATTGGCAGCATTGTGCAGGGGCTGGAGCCTCCCTAGCTTGTGACATTCACACAAAGTTTTTTAAATTTGACCCACCAGCACCTCATTCATATTGAAAACATGGTGAGGGGCAGCTGAAAAATCACCCCCACCACCCCCTCACTGCCCCCGCCAGTCATCGCTCAAGTTCACAATGCTACGACTGAGGTGGGAGGAGTGCACTGTCTTTTCTAGTTTCACTTCTCCACAGGTCACAACATATCTTTAAATGTTTACCCTGTTACTGATACAACCAATCATATACTTTTATTTTTATCCCAGAATAAAATACACCAACCGGGTTTCTTTAATAAACAACAAAATTATCAGATTATTATGAAACAAGACTGAAATATGAAGGTTCCCTTTTTAAATTCCCCAATTACACACACTGAAAAAAATTCAGAAATTCTGTCTGCAGAGTTTGTTACAAAAAAGGATAAAAAAGACTACTGCTCGCTAATTCTTGACGAAAGAAAGAGAAGATATAGAAGGAAGTCAGTTGTCCCTTTGTTGGTCTGGCATCCAGGTATACGGAGATGGCTCACTAGGATCATTTCAGAAGCAGTCTGTTCTGGAGATGTCGAGAATTATTCTAGTTGGTTTTCTAGGAGAAATGTGGCATCAGGGTTTTCTGTCAGCACACACTTGAATTGCAGGATTTTTTTTTCTAGCACCTTAGGAGCTATGCAGCACTAGGGATTTTAGTTCTCCCACACTGGATCTTTGCAGGATTTCTTCAAAGAGGTAGAGAAGGAGGTGAGATGGGTGGTTTCTTTTTCCTTGGCAGGAAGACACCAACTGTCTTCAAACAGCTCACATCCCAACAATAACTGAAAACAATGTCCATATCTCAAACAGAGTCGACCTCCTGACCTCCGTAAATCTTGACATGTGGCTTCTCTGTAACCATTTTTTCCCAGGTCACCAAGGGTTCTACTGTTTACTGAGCCCAAATCACATGACTTCCAGCATCTCGAGTGTCCTTTCAGTGAACTTAGTAAAAAGACACATCCACGGAATATTTTCAGTTTTAACACAAGTCCTCAAAAAAATAAAATATTTTAAAAATGGAAGCACTTTCGTAACAAATAGGAAATTGTCAGGTGAGTACAAACTCAACCAATCACAAAATTTGTATATTTTTGAAAATTGTGTTATCCAGCCTCTTAAAGCCATTTTTGCCACTGTCATCCTCAGCTTTGATTTCCCTGACGGTTTAATTGTCCACTGGCATTAACTGTTTAGACTTACATATATAGCCTATTGATCAAGGTACCAGAGGAATGCTGCCACATATCAAATAATGTCCCAGCATTAACTGCTGTCTCCCAGAGAAAAGGAGCAGAGAGATAAAAATTTTAAACCAGTCCTTTACACTATCTGTGGTTGAAGAACAGCTTGAGTTTCCAAATTCGTGTTTTAGGAACATAGGAACAGGAGTAGGTCACACACCCGTCAAACCTGTCCAATTAGATCATGGCTGATCTGTATCTGAACTCCATCTACCTACCACAGATCCGTAACCCTTAATACAGTTGGCTAACAAAAATTTTATCAAGCTAAGTTTTGAAATTTTCAATTGATCAAGCCTCAACTGCTTTTTGGGGCGGGGGGGGAGAATTTTAAATTTCCACTACCCTTTGCATGAAGAAGTGCTTTTTGACATCACCCCTGAACAGCCTATCTTTAATTTTAAGGTTATGTACCCGTGTTCTGGACTTGCCTACCACAGGAAGTAGTTTCTATCTATCTTACCAATGACTTTAATCATCTTAAACAGCTCAATTAGAGCACCCCTTAATCTTCTATATTCAAGGGAATACAAGCTGAGTCAATGTAAGCTGTCTTCAAAATTTAACATTATTAGCCCTGTATCATTCTGGTGAATTTTCGCTGCACACCCACCAAGGTCAGTATACCCTTCCTGAGGTGCGGTGCCAGTTGAGTTGGGGTCTAACAGCTCTGTACAGCTGTAACATAACTTCCACCCCTTTGTACTTCAGCTCTCTGGAGATGAAGAACAACAATCCATTAGCTTTTTAATTTCTTTTGTCCACTAACCTATCCACTAACTTTTAGTGATTTCTGTTGGAGCTCTAAATCGCTCAGCCTAGCTTCTTGGCATTTAGGAAATACTCTGATCTACTTTCTTAGTTCGAAGTCATCACATTTTTCCACATTAAACTCCATCTGCCATAGTTTTGCACACTCACTTAATCTATCAATTTGCATTGCAACTCTTTTGGCAGGATAATCAACAAACTATCACAGCTGTCCCAAACTCTAGCTAATACAGACACAATTCTAGATGGCTTTGACCCTATATATAAAATAACACTCGAAAAAAATCACTCTTACTGTTTTTCATACTTTATTAAGTAGACATGGGCTAAATTCAGATATGACCAGAATCATATTTTATCAATATGGTGCATGCCATTTTGTGACAGGTCATAAATATTTAATTTTTTTTTGTACTGGCTGATGTCAGCTGAGGCAACAATGGGGTGCTACAACTGGTTTTAGTGTTCTTGTTCAGGGCAAATTGTGTTTAACTAACTTGCTTGAGTTTTTGATGAGGTAACAGAGAGGGTTGATGAGGGCAATGTTGCTGATGTAGTGTACATGGACATCCAAAAGGCATTTGATACAGTGCCACATAACAGGCTTGGTGGCAAAGTTACAGCCCATGGAATAAAAGGGACAGTAGCAGCATGGATACAAAATTGGCTGAGTGACAGGAAACAGAAAGTAATAGTGAAAGGTTGTTTCTTGGACTGGAGGAAGGTATATAGTGGGGTTCCCCCTGGGTCAGTGTTAGGACCCCTGATTTTCCTAATATATATTAATGTCCCAGACTTGGGTGTACAGGGCACAATTTCAAAATTTGAGGAAGACACAAAACTTAGAAGTATTGTGAACAGTGAGGAGGATAGTGATAAACTTCAAGAGGACATAAACAGGCTGGTGGAATGGGTGGACAAGTGGACTATGAAATTTAATGCAAGTAACTGTGAAGTGATTCATTTTGGTAGAAAGAACAAGGAGAGGCAATATAAAATAAAGGGTGCAATTCTTAAGGGGGTGAAGGAGCAGAGGATTATTGAAGATTGAGTAAGATGATTTTACGGTTTTACGCCATGCAAATTTGCTCTGAAAAAAGGAGTTGTTTCCTTGAAAAAGGAGTTCATAGAAGAACTGGCAGGCCTCGACATTTTGGGTAGCATACTCAGCTCATTACTTTTTCCCTCCAGTCATGGATAGGTTGGAGAAGCTGGGGCTGTTCTCCTTGGAAAAAGGGAGCTTTGATAGAGGTGTTCAAAATCATGAGAGTTCTGGACAGAGGAGATGGGGAGAAACTGTTCCCATTGATGGAAGGGTCGGGCACCAATTTAAGTTGATTGGCAAAAGAAGTAACAGCGACATGAAATAACATTTTAACACAGCAAGTGGCTAGGCCTGACAGCGTGGTGGAGGCAGATTCAATTGTGGCTTTCAAAAGAGAATTGGACAATCATCTGAAGAGAAAAAAATTGCTGGGCTATACTTGGGGTGATGGGACTAGGTGAGTTGTTCTTGCAGAGACCCGGCATGAACGAGGGCCGAATGGCCCCCTTCTGTGCTGTAACCAATCTATGATTCTATTAAAGAAATCAATGTTGGGCTGGATGCTGCTTGTGCAAGGGAGGTCTTTTTTGTTTGATTGACTTATCCAGATAAATTCTAGATGCCTATATTGTTTGATGATGAGATGATTGGATGGTTGAAACCAACTTTGTTGCTATTTTTGTATCATCTGCACGTTAAGATGAAGGACTGAGGATTCATCTGTGCATTTCGTAAATATTCATGTTAGGGTATACATCCCAGAGTTCTTACAATTTAAAATTTATATAAGTTTATTAAGTTAGGTGCTAGAAAATATTCATTTTTGAGAATCTTCTGTAAATGCTATTACGTATCACTTACCAATATACATTTGTTTTTATCAACAAGTATTTGAAGATCCTATATGTGGAGTTACACCCTCTTTAATTAATTGTTATGTTTGATAGGGTTTCGTATTGTAGATTGAAATGAGGGACTGGCTTCCCCGGCACTGCTGCTGGCGACTTGGGAGATATGGGCTGCTTTGGGGCGGCACAGTGGCGCAGTGGTTAGCACTGCAGCCTCATAGCTCCAGCGACCCGGGTTCAATTCTGGGTACTGCCTGTGTGGAGTTTGCAAGTTCTCCCTGTGTCTGCGTGGGTTTCCTCCGGGTGCTCCGGTTTCCTCCCATATGCCAAAGACTTGCAGGGTGATAGGTTAATTGGCCATTATAAATTGCCGCTAGTATAGGTAGGTGGTAGGGAAACATAGGGACAGGTGGGGATGTGGCAGGAATATGGAATTAGGGTAGGCCGAGTATAAATGGGTGGTTGATGGTCGGCACAGACTCAGTGGGCCGAAGGGCCTGTTTCAGTGCTGTATCTCTAAACTAAACTAAACTAAACTTATGCATGGTAGCCCGACTGTCGTGACTTGCAACCAAATAGTGTTACCAAATCCCACTATTCAGAAAATGCCATTTCCTTACTGCTTGTGATGATGGCAGCATTGGGGCCAACGAAAATCACCTAGGACTGCCATGGGTCCCGATAGAGCATCTGGGAGAGGGAGAAACACAAACTGGGGGAAGGAGGGTGAGAGCAATACAGACTGAGGGAGGGAAGGAGGGGGAGAGAACACAAACTGAGGAATAAAGAAAACAAACTGAAGGAGGGGAAGGGGGAAAGTGAAACACAAGTGAGGAATAAACCGAGGGGAAGAGAAATGCAAACTGGAACAAGGGAGAATTCATGTTGGCCTGTTAGGTGTGCACACACTAACCCCTTTACAAATATGGCGTCCAGCAAACTTCCAGTTAGAAGTGTACGTGTACACCTTGGATGCCATTTGGGATGCTTATGGGGCCTTGTAGTGCCCAAAAAATAGGTGCTACCAAGCCCAATTTTGCCCGTCTACATGTCTGTGAGAATTTTCAATCTGGTTGAAGAGACATGCTATTACTTGTCCTGCTCACACATACCACAAAACCCCTGTAGAAGGTGCCACACTGAAAAGAATCTATAGTAACCGTAAGGTGCCACTCAAAAGCCCACAAAAAAAATCAGTGGGCAGAACAATAAGCATAATGAATGGCGAGTGCCATTCCTTCTCTGCTGACCAGAAAATGCAGGCCAATAACATTGGCACACAGTGGCCAAATGTCATGTGATCAAATCATCAGATGAAATATGGCACGTGATTGAATGCCATGGATCAAATGTCAATGATCAAATCTCCAGGAATACCTCAAACCAGATTTAGCAACACAAGATGGGCCTGTGGAAAATGAAGGTCAGGAAAAGGCGAGATTAGGAGAGATGATCAAAAGCTTGATCAAAAATGGCTTTTAGAAAGAGTGACCAAGGAATTTAGGGAAGGAATGATAGGGAAGGAATGCCCTAGGCCCAACCATCTTCAGCTGCTTCATCAATGACCTTCCTTCAAACATAAGGTCAGAAGTGGGGATGTTCGCTGATGATTGCACAATGTTCAGCACCATTTACCACTCCTCAGATACTGAAGCAGTCTGTGTAGAAATGCAGCAAAACCTGGACAATATCCAGGCTTGGGCTGATAAGTGGCAAGTAACATTCGCACCACACAAGTGCCAGGTAATCACCATCTCCAACAAGAGAGAATCTAATCATCTCCCCTTGATATTCAATGGCATTACCATCGCTGAATCCCCCACTATCAACATCCTAGGGGCTACCATTGACCAGAAACTGAACTGGAGTAGCTATATAAATACCGTGGCTACAAGAGTAGGTCAGAGGCTAGGAATCCTGTGGCGAATAACTCATCTCCTGACTCCCCAATGCCTGTCCACAGTCTGTGATCACCCCTCACACCAGCCTTCTGTTTAATGAAAATCAGACTCATCCACAAGTGCTTCAACTCACTCAACCATTAGTTGCTATAGTTTTGATCAAGTTGACAGTCCATTGAGTCAAATATCATTTCAAGGCACAAGTCAGGAGTGTGATGGAATACTCTCCACTTGCCTGGATGAGTGCAGCGCCAACAACACTCACGAAGTTCGACACCATCCAGGACAAAGCAGCCCCCTTGATTGGCACCACATCCACATTCACTCCCTCCACCACCAACGCACAGTGGCAGCTGTGTGTACCATCTACAAGATGCACTGCAGCAACGCACTAAGGCTCCTTAGACAGCACCTTTCAAACCCGCGACCTCGACCAATAAGAAGGACAAGAGCAGCAAGTCACACACCTTCCTGACTTGGAACTATATCGCCGTTCCTTCACTGTCGCTGGATCAAAATCCTGGAACTCCCTTCCTAACAGTGCTGTGGGTGTACCTACCTCCCATGGACTGCAATGGTTCAAGAAGGCAGCTCACCTTCTCAAGGGCAATTAGGGATGGGCAATAAATGCTGGCCTAACCAGCGACACCCATATCCCATGAATGAATTTAAAAAAATTAGGTCAGAGACAGCTGAAGATCTGTGCTAAGGACGGGAGGGCAGCTGTGGAACAGACCAGAGTCAGAAGAACAGGCTACCTGGTAAGAAATATATAAGGGAGGTTGTCGAGGCAGGGACCCTAGTGGTGGGCGTAGATTTCTCAGTAACTTGAATTAGAGACTCATGAATACCACGATGATTTTCTGCAAAGAAAATTAAGGCTTGCTATTGTTTCCATTGTTTAGGGTGATCTTTTGGTTTACTTTGAATTTTTGAGCTATTAAAAAGTTATATTTTTTAAAAGCATCATCAAAAGGAAGTCGAACACAGCAAATTTACATTTAAATCAGACATTAATTATTTACAAAAGCTCAGCTCCGCTAACAAAATCGGAAAGCCCTTACTGGTTCCGCCCAGTCGCGGCACAATGGGTTATTGCGTCGCAACAGACTGTAAACAGAAGACATAACCAGCAACAAATAAATCTTTTACAATTCTCAGGCGAGCCGTGCTTTTAAAAACGGTCGCACTGAGTTTAAAATATAAAACGAAACATAAATTATATTTGGCTCAATGGACTGTCAACTTGATCGATAACTATTGCAACTAACGGCTGTGGATGTCTCTGATTTTCATTAAACAGAAGGCTGGTGGTGAGGGGTGATCACAGACTGGATTAATTTACAGCGGCTGCAGTGTGTGTCAGGAAGGTTTGAATTAACAGCATAAAAAGCAGGGACAATTTTTGTCCACGTGTAACTTTGTTGCAAGGTTCAAATGACTGAAATACTGGTCAAAACTATTTTTTTAATGTGTAAAAATGCCTTTTGGAACTCAATTTGAAGGGGTTGCAGAAGGACAAAGAGAGAATGATAGAGTTTGGCCACAGGGCATTTGGTAGGTTGTGTTGGTGCAGGTGCCTCAACTGGCGCAATCTAACTCTTGTTCATTTCCTTTTTCCAAATACGTGTCCAAGTGAGTCTCTGACTCGATAGCCTTTAGGGCTTCATGTTGTAAGAAATTTCTGTGGAAAAAAAGTCTTCTAAATTTCTTCATTTTGTTTGTGGTATCCTAAAATTATGTTCTTTTGTTACTGATCTGCCAATTAGTGGAAACAATCTTCCATTATTTATCTTATCAAAAATCTTCCATTATTTTGAAAACATTTATTAGTTACCCTTTCCACCTTCTCTGTTTCAGAGTTTTGAAAAAAAAAATCATAACTGCAATTCCTCATTCCTGTTATAATTGTAGTGAATCTTTGTAGCTTTTCTATGATGCAATGCCCAGGGTGCATGCAACACTCCAACTTTAACTCAACCTAACACATATCTTGTCTCAATTCAGCATCTGTATTCAATATGGCATTTATCTGCACTTCTACCTTTTAAAAAAACTATGCATCTACATCATTGATCTGTTTATGCATTCTGTTAGGAATCTTACTGTTTGGGATATATGTCCATTCACTTTGTTTTTTCTAAAATGTACTGTTTCACCCTTCTCCCCATTCTGTGCCCCCTTCTGTCCACTCCCTTTGGGTTCTTCCAGTTCCTCAGTTCTTCTTTGCAGTATGCCAATTTCCTAACTTGGTGTCATCAGCACACATCATTATTGTTCCTCTGAAGCGTATCATTTATATAAATGGAAAACAAAATAAATGCCAGCATGGAGCACAACACTGACCACATCCTGCATATTTTGTGGTTGGAAATATCAGAGAGAGAGAACAATTAAAACTTTACATCTGTTTTAAATTCCAAATATTCTACACTGTTTCATAAGTTATATAGTATTCATGTATTTGTAATGTTCAAAGGCAGGTATGTGTATTTGAAGGAATTCTAATTTTGGATCTGAAAGTTTCTACAGTTAGGTTGCTTCTCTGAAATTCAGATTAACAGCACCTTTTAAAAATTATTGTGTATATACTTTGGGAGTTGTAGCTAAGATTTTCATTCAGCTACTGAAAGCTGCAAGCCCAGGAGCACTGTGAACGTGTGTAATAAAACCATGCTTTTGTGTTGAACCTTGTTAGATTGTATATTAATGATGCCCTTCCAATCCATAATTCTTTAACATATGTCCAATTCCAATTCTGATTCATATTCTTTAGGATTTGAAAATATTTTACAGCGTTGGATCCTAAATTATATTGAGATTGATTATTAGGATTAACTGTGCTGCTCACAATTAGTGCAAGAAAATAGTGATTCTGTCATTTGAGGCTTACTGGGTCTGTGTCAAAGATGGGAACAAAATGACAAATCCAACATTTTGAAATTGACAGTGCTGTCAACCCTACTAGATGCTGCTTTTAGATCTGTTTGAATATTATATTTTGGAATGCAGCAATCGTGTGGAGTCAGGTCCAGAATTTTATCTTCTGTGAATTTGAGTTCTCAGTGTAAGTTTAGATTTTGTGCTGAATCACTGACTTACTTGTGGAGGGTAGTATTTTAACAATAACATGAAATTCAGATTACAAGATGTTATTGGACTCATCAAGCCTGCTCTTTCTAAAGAACCTATGGAATTTACATGCTAAAACTTAACTGAAAGGACAAGCAACCACATGTAAAACTTAATGAAAATTCTTCCTGAGCACCCCCCCGACTCCAAACAAGGTGCAATGTATGGTTACAGTCTGCATTATTCAATGCAGAGATGACAATTTCATGATTCCGAGAGGACTGCAAGCATGGTGTTCTGCTGAACATTTGATCATCTATTGATGGATTTTTCTTTTATCAACAGTTATTACTGTAAATTTATTTAAAATAATGTGACCATTCACAGCTAATGATGTGAATTTTAAAGTATCTCTCTGTTGTCAATTAAGCAAATATGACAGCCAACAAGGGTCTTATAAAGGAAGGGAGAGTGAATACAATGAGAGATGTGTTCCACGTACAGTCTTAAGGTAACATTGGAATAGACGACTTTGGGTTTAAGCATTGTGGAGCTTTCACTACTGACTGAGCTGGCCAAGTCCTGAAGGACGTATCTGCCAGACTGGGCCTGCAGCAGGTGGTGAGAGAACCAATATGAGAGAAAAACTTACTTGATCTCATCCTCATCAGCCTACTGGTGACAGATGCATCTGTCAATGACAGTATTGGTAGGAGTGGCCACAGCACAGTCCTTGTGGAGACAGAGTCCTGTCTTCACACTGAAGATGCCCTCCATCATGTGGTGTGACACTACCACCCTGCTAAATGAGATCGATTCAGAGTAGATCTAGCAGCTCAAAACTGGGCGTCCATGAGGCGCTGTGAACCATCAGCAGCAGCGGAATTATATTCCACCACAATCTGGAACTGCATGGCCTGGCATATCCCTAACTCTATCATTACCATCAAGCCAGGAGATCAACACTGATTCAATGAGGAGTGTAGGGGAGCATGCCAGGAGCAGCACCAGGCATACCCAAAAATGAGGTGCTAACCTGGTAAAGCTACAACATAGGACTTCATGCTTGCTAACCAGTGGAAGAAGCATGCTATAGACACAGTTAAGCAATCCCACAACCAACGGACCAGATCAAAGCTCTGCATTCCTGCCACATCGAGTCATGAATGGTGGTGGACAATTTAACAACTGAAGGGAGACGGAGGATCAACGAACATGCCCATCCTGAATGATGGCAAAGCCCCACATGTTAGTGCAAAAAATTAGGATGAAGCATTTGCAACCATCTTAAACTAGAATTACTGAGTGGATGATCCATCGCAGCTTTCTCCTGAGGACCCATCATCACAGATGCCAGTTTTCAGCCAATTCAATTAACTCCACATGATATCAAGAAATGGCTGAAGGCACTGGATACAGCAAAGGCTATGGGCCTCGACAACATCACAGCTGTTACACTCCAGAACTAGCCATGCCCCTAGCCAAGCTGTTCCGATAATGTGGAAAATTGCCCAGGTATGTGCTCTCCACAAAAAGCAGGACAAATCCAATCCACCCAATTAGAACTCCATCAGTCTACTCTCAATCAGCTGCAAAGTGATGGAAGGTGTCATTGGCAGTGCTATAAAGCGGAACTTACACAGCAACTGATGCTCAATTTGGGTTCTGCCAGAGCCACTTGGTTCCAGACCTCATTACAGCCTTGGTCCAAACATGGACAAAAGAGCTGAATTCAAGAGGTGGGGTGAACCTATCTTCAAGGCATTATTTGACTGAATGTGGCATCAAGGAGCTCTAGCAGAATTGAAATCAATGGAAAACAGGGGAAAACTCTCCACTCGTTGGAGCTATACCTAGCACACCGGAAGATGGTGGTTGGAGGCCAATCATCTCAGCCCCAGGTCGTCGCTGCAGGAGTTCCTCAGAGTAGTGTTCTTTGCCAACCATCTTCAGCTGCTTCAACAGTGACCTTCCCTCCAACATAAGGTCAGAAGTGGGATGTTCACTGATGATCGCACAGTGTTGAGTACCATTCACAACTCCTCAGATACCGAAGCAGTCTGTGCCCACATGCAGCAAGACCTAGACAACATTCAGGCTTGTGCTGATAAGTGGCAAGTAACATTGGCATTACACAAGTGCCAGGCAGTGACCATCTCCAACAAGAGAGAATCTAACCAACCCACTTGACATTCAACAGCATTACAATTGCTGAATCCCCACCATCAACATCCTGGGGGTTACCATTGACCAGAAGCCTAACTGGACAAGCCGTATATATACAGTGGTTACAAGAGCAGGTGAGAAGCTGGGAATTCTGTGGCGAGCAACTCATTCCTGACTTTTTTTATTCTTTCATGGGATATGGGTGTCTCTGGTAACGCCCTCATTTGTTGCCCATCCCTAATTGCCCTTGACAACTGAGTGGCTTGCTAGGCCATTTCAGAGGGCAGTTATGAGTCAACCACATTGCAGTGCGTGTGGAATCACATGTAGGTCAGACATCATGTCCACTGTCTGCAAGGCGCAAGTCAGGAGTTTGGTGGAATACTCTCCACTTGCCTGGATGAGTGCAGCTCCAACAACACTCAAGAAGTTCGAAACCAACCAAGACAAAGCAGTCTGCTTGATCCACCACCTTAAACATTCACTCCCTCCACCACCGACACACAGTGACAGCACTGTCTACAAAATGTACTGCAGCAACTCTCCAAGGCTTCTTTGAACAGCACCTTCCAACCCCACAACCTCTGCCACGTAGAACAGGAGTCAGCAACCTTAATAACAGGAAGAGCCATTTTTAAAATTTAGTCAAAAATGCAGTATCTTAAGAGCCACAATGCTGTTACTCAAATGCCAATAATAATGAAAAACATTTCAACAACATTTTCAAGGTTTTTCAAAACAGTTGTTAATTGAATGATACTTTCTCAGAAGCACAATGTTTTTAAAAGTTCAGAGAAATGAAACAAGCCATTTAATTACCATCGAAATGGGTTCAATTGATCTATCAAGGTCGGGAGCTGCACAAGTCCTTAATAAGCCGCAGGTTGCTGACTACCGGCCTCGAAGAACAAGGGCAGCAGGTGCATGGGATAACCACATCCTGCAAATCCCCCTCCGGTCACTCACTATCCTGACTTGGAACTATATTGCTGTTCCTTCACTGTCGCTGGGTTAAAAACCTGGAACTCCCTTCCTAACAGCACTGGGTGTTCCTGCACTATATGGACTGCAGCAGTTCAAGAAGGCGGTTTATCACCACCTTCTCGAGCAATTAGTGATGGGCAGTAAGTGCTGCTGTTGCCATCAATGCTCACATCCCATGAATGAATTTTAAAAAAGTGTTCTGGTTAGGTCTCTGCACCAGGATATTGTTTGCTTGAAGCAGCAAATCAAAAAACTGTCCGACATAGTGGATTTTAATGACTTCTGACATGGATGAAAGGTAAGTCATTATCATCATCCAACATTGAAATTACTGGATTTCTCACAGCTCTGGATTCTGTTGTTCACACATGTACAGAACTATTGCTGTTGCCCTAATCTTAAAATAAAGTTTTAAAAATTTTGGGGGGAATTTTATGCGGTCGTCATGGCGGATTTGGTGGCGTATGGGGTGATATAATTAGGCAGGAGGCATTTTTTCAGATTCCCGACAGCGGGATATTTTAGAGGAACTATGTCAGCAGCTGTTTGCGGCATTCCAGGGTTCCCCCAGCGCGGTGCGGATTGCAGCTTTGCATTCATTTAAATAACATGAATATTCATTCCCTCTGCATAGTTACAATTTAGTCCCACCTGCCAGATTAAGTGAATGGCAAGCAATTATTCCCATGTCACCCAGTTCACGAATGTTTCAATGTGGCATGCATCAGTTGGATTTGTGCAGTTGAGTCTCAGGACTGTGCTCTTCTCTCTTTAACTCATCTGCTAAATTAACCCCAGCATTGGAATGGATGTTTGCCTCCAGGCTCAGCAACAGCAAGGGTGAATCATCTCAGGGGATGGCGGTGACGGCATGGGCAGGAGTTACATGGAGGAGCAGGGGAGGGTAGTCAGGGAGGACAAAGTGGGGTCTCAGGTGCATGGAGGAACAGGGGAGGGAGGAGGGAAGCATCGAGGGTGTGTAGTGGCTGCTTTTGACGATGAGGCTGGTTGTGTGCAGTTGCAGAGGGTGGTGGGTTGATACATTCATCTCAATAAACTGATGGTCATGCGAGGCCTAAAAAGAGGGAAGATTGCTGTCAATGTCCTAGCCCTTTGTGTCCACATCAGGATACTGACTGACGGTCACAGTCACAGGGGCAATTGTATATGGTGGGGTGGGGTGGGGGGGGGGGGTGGAGATCAGACTTAGGGTTGGGTATTCAGGGTCATCATAGGGAAGGGATTGGGAATCTGTAACTATATCAAGCTGGATTCTTGGAGGTTCAGGGGTGAGAGTCAGCAGTTGAATGGTGACAGGGGGGAGGGAATGACATGTATAAATTGATGATGAGCTGGGTCATAGTAATGAGGGGAGGTTCTATGGTAACAGGGTGAAGGTTAAGTTTGGTGGGCCAAGGGTGATGGGTGCAGGCTGAAAGGTGGCAGGAGGAGGTTGGAAGATGGACAAACGTGCCTGGTATCGCAGACGCAACATTTTTTGGAAGAAGATTGCAAACCACGTGTCCAATCAAGGCATGCAAGTTGATTAGGAGGAGACAAATGATGGTGGGTGGGATCTCCTGCTACATGCAGATGTAAGGCACATAACAGCGATCTGCTCATAACTTTTATGGTTCTGCTGAATGGCAGAAGGAGGAGGGTTTTACAACACTCTTCTCATCGCAACAATTGAAAAGCTGCAAAGACATGAGCTTCATACATGCAATTTGTTCTCTAACACGTGAACAATTGCAGAGGGAGAGACTGAGGAGGGATCTTGGTGATCAACGGATGATGCCTCAACAGGAGCAGCAGGTAGCACAAGAGGGTGAGGCTGCTCAGAATGAAGCCATCCAGGAAAGGCGTTATCGAAGACGGGCACTGGCATGTCATCACATCCTCAGAACAAGGACACATTATCTTCAGATGTCTGAGAGGCAATGCCAGAGAAGCATGAGGGTGTGACTTGCAATGGCGACAGAAATGTGTCCGATCCTTCAGCATTACCTGCAGCCGCTTGTTTTCGTTTGGAACCCCATGCTACATATCCTCAAGGTTACTATTGCACTTAATTTCTTTGCTACCAGGGATCAACGGCGACATATATGGTAGGTGTTATGTGTGCTTCCATTATTTTGTTAAATTTTGAGAACTTGTGTTTTCAAACACAATGGGCGGCACAGTGGCGCAGTGGTTAGCACCGCAGCCTCACAGCTCTAGCGACCCAGGTTCAGTTCTGGGTACTGCCTGTGCAGAGTTTGCAAGTTCTCCCTGTGTCTGCGTGGATTTCCGCTGGGTGCTCCGGTTTCCTCCCACCTCCAAAGACTTGCAGGTTGATGGGTAAATTGACCATTGTAAAATTGCCCTTAGTGTAGGTAGGTGGTAGGAGAATGGTGGGGATGTGGTAGAGAATATGGGGTTAATGTAGGATTAGTATAAATGGGTGGTTGTTGGTCGGCACAGACTCGGTGGGCCGAAGGGCCTGTTTCAGTGCTGTATCTCTAAATAAAAAAAATAAAATAAACTGAAAAAAGATTCCATCGATGCTGGAATTTGTGTTTTGTTTATTAAAAAAAGGTCATCAGAAGGTCTTTGGACTTAGTTTGTAAACGACGGTAACTAGAAAGCACCTGTTTTCAGATAAATACCCAGCAAGGGGCTTTTTGACTTGGGGAAGATGTTTACAGAGAAGTGACAGGTCAAGATTTATAGGGGTCAGGAGGCTTGACTCCTGAGGTGTTTTTGGTTTCGATTTGGAAAGATTTTGGCAGTTGGGATAGGGATAATGGTTTGAAAAGGAGTCAAAGAATCAACCTGCCAAGGACTAACTCCAACTCAACCTGTCCCAGCTCTTTGAAAAGCTGCCAGTTTTCCATCTCTTTGAGAAGCTCTGAGAAGCAAGTATAAGAAACTGCCTGAAACCCCTGTTGCTGCATTTTTCCTGGAAAGCCTACCAAAACTGCTCTTCAACATCACCTGAAAAGCACTGTTCTAGAAAGATCCCAGTGACAGCCATCTACGCGTATTTGGTATGCCAAACCAAAACAAAGGACAGCTAAAATTTTTCCATATCTTTGCGTTTTCTTTCAAGAATTAGCAAGTATTTGACCAAAGCATTTCTTTAGCCTGTTTTTTTTGTAATAGAGCACTAAAGAGATAATCGCTTTTTTTTTTGGTTAACCGGATGATTGACCATATCGGTAACTGTGAAAAAATTTAAATATATGTTGTCATCTGTGAAGAAATGGAACTAGGAAAACAGTGCACTCCTCCTGCCTCAGTCGTAACATCGTTTTTATATGATCTCTTGCTGTAAGTCATTACACTTCTTTTAAATGTGTAGAATACCTTCAAGATAATTTCATTTAAAACTAGTTGCATTAATTCTGACTCTCTCATCATACATTACCTTGCCTATAAAATACCAAAAATGTTTTGATGTATAAAATTTGAAATTGATTTAACTCGGAAACAAAGAAGTAATACAATATTGACTGCAACAAATGTGTTACACTCCTCATATTTATTGAGGTCTCAATTAGAACTGTGCAGTGTATTGTATGAGCAACCCAACTAATTTAATGGAGGCTGTGTGTATTCCGAATAAGTCATAACAATTAGAAAAATTCACATGGGCAACATCCAAAAAACCAAAAATGTGAATATGCTGGCTCAATGGATTTCAAGGGAATGAAAATGAAAATTTTAGGGAAAAAGTGCAAATGTATTTATTTTGGTAATGAAATAAGCAATGTTGATTTAAAATGAAACACTCTAGAGAATGAGTTCTAGTGGGAATTCCTTAAATAATATCCTAAAATGCCCTGTGGGGTGAACCCTGCCTCCTTAATTATTTATGATTTGGTCAGATGTAGTTTTGATGAGTGAAAACACTCTGAAATTAGTCCATCATGATGCATTGCCAATGTGTAATGAATCTGATCAATTTATACTCCTCATTATTACAGACATGACGTTGTCACTTATGCTGTAAGTAGAAAATGATTGCACAAATAGGCACTTTATGCATGATCCTTCATTTGTACTGAAAGATGGAGATGTTGGTCTTGCAGAATTTGTTGTCCAAACATATAGGCTGAATAACACTTCTGGAAACACATAAATGTGCCTTAGTTTCTTTGAAATGAACCTACTTAAGATCTTGTATGAGGTAACAAGTAAGAAATTCCATCTTCACATTGTTTACATTAAATTAATGTCTCGCCAACAGCCTTTACTTAGCAATATAAAAAAAACAAACCCTGTTTTTAATAGATGAAAATTAATAAATTTGTATATCACCTACCTTTTTATAGCGATGCAGAATTTATTTTCCTGCAATATGTGCCGTTCCCTATCGCATGCCATGGGTCTCATGTAAACAGTTGAATAGCAAAGTTACAATTTCATTTGTTTTCTTCCCCAATATTGTTCTGAACAAAAATCCATGGAAATTGGGAGTTTATGAAATAATCTGATTCATTCAAGGGGTTGTGGAGATAAAATCACTGCCACCACGGCAATAGCCTGACAATTAATTTTGACTCATCCTACAAAATTCTTGCAGGGCTTGACCGGGTGGATGCAAGAAGGAAGCTTCCCCTGGCTGGGGTCTAGAACTGGGGACACAGTATCAGAAAAAGAGGTAGGCCATTTAGGACTGAGCTGAGGAGGAATTTCTTCACTCGAAGGGTGGTGAATCTTTGGAATTGTCTGCCCCAGAGGGCTGTGAAGGCACAGTCATTGAGTATATTCAAAACAGAGATCGATAGATTTCTAGATATTAAAGGCATCAAGGGATATGGCAATAGTGCGGGAAAATGGTGCTGAGGTAGAAGATCAGCCATGATCTAATTGAATGGCGGAGCAGGCTTGAGGGGCCGAATGGCCTACTCCTGTTCCTATTTCCTATGTTCCTATCTCGCAATCTGCAACCCACAGGTACATCAAAGAGGTAACCAATGCCCTTTTTCGACGTGCCAATACTTACCTGTAGAAGAGGATAGCCAGGCAACAAGGTCTGCAGCCTTTGGCGCCATCGCTGGCTTCCCTAGAATATAAGGGGTAATCGACTGTACTCATGTAGCCATTAGAGCTTCCTGGGACCAGCCTGCTGTCTTTGTGAATCACAAAGGCTTCCACTCTTTAAATGTGCAACTGGTTTGTGACTGCGGGAGAATAATCATGCATATTTGCACATGTTTCCCAGGGACCTGTCATGACTCCTACATTTTGAGGAACTCCCAACTGCCAGCAGTTTTTGAAGAACCAGCTGAAGTGGACAGATAGATCCTGGCTGACAAGGGTCACCCACTTTGTACAAGATTGATGACACCAGTATGCCATCCCCAAAGCGCTGCTGAAGAGAGGTACAATGCTAAACATGCATCCACCAGAGCCATCATTGAGCGCATCATTGGCAATTCTGAGAATACAATCCTGTTGCCTTGACCGATCTGGAGGGGCTCTTCAGTACATGTCATAGAGGTGTCACGAATAATCGTTGTCTGCTGTGCCTTGCACAACCTTGCAATTAGACACGGCAACATTCTGCAGGCGGAGGAACAGGAGGAACACCAGTTCTCCTCAGATGAGAATAACTATGAAGAGGGTAAGGAGCAAGACAACAACGAGAACGATGCTGTCATTGATATGAGGGTCATGGAGAGACATGCGAGTGACATCAGGGAGAACCTCATTTATGCACTTTTCAGCCAACAACAAGCCACAGCATCAAGGAACGTTGGGAGGAGACACATAACAATTCACCACAGGAATTCCCTTTTACTTAAGGTCTTATTCATCCCTGCAATCTTAACAAAGCATGGCTGCACTTTCATGTGGT